>NC_089775.1:7147369-7227369 GCF_040412425.1 Macrobrachium rosenbergii
AAGGAGAATTGTGATCAATTTTTTTGAACGGACATATTTGCCTGGCGCAGAAGTAATTTCCAAATCTGAAGGTTTTAAAATTTATTAACGAAGAGTAACAAGAGTTCTGTTTGTGGCTGAGTTCAACACATCATTCTGACTGTGATATATTTGTTTTGCTTTTTCAAAGATCTAAAAATAAAGTTCAGTTATTTGGCCTCAAAATGACACCAGACGCAGCATTCTGCCACGAATTGCAAATTCATAGCAAGCGATGGAAGCAAATGATCTCCAAGCTCAACAGTTACAAGCCAGACCATCAGGTTTTACCCCAGACTAGAGCTCACAGGACTGAACAATAGTAATATGACTGAGCAGAAAGCAGGTCATCAAAACTTGATGTAAGAATTTAGTGCGTATTGAAATCGTTTATCATTTTTTAATCTAAATCTGAAAGTTCTAAATTTGAAGTTCTTCTTCCAGATGTAGTTTGTGACAATAAATCAGGCAGTTTATCTTTGAAAGGTAGTAAGCTTTTTATTGTAAAATCATTACGAAAAATGAATTAAAGAGTAATCTGTGGATAAAATCTATCAAAACAGTATTGCAATTCTCTCTAAAGTTGCTTAATTGATACACCAATGTAAAGCAATTTGCAATAAAAAAACTAGTTTAGGAACTGTAGCAACTGGCATTTTAGGACTGTAAGCACCCTCCAAAAACAGCCTAATAATTATGTTTAAAGACCAAATTGGTTGGATAACCATTATTTGCGAAAAATTTTACCAAGAATTCCATCTCTTCATGAAACAAAGTGAAATTGGAGCATAAATTATAAGCACTGTAGATTAAGGTTTTAATTGCATTTAGTTTGAAAATGTCTGGACAGTGACTGAAAAAAACATCTTTGTTGTTGTTTCAGTCATTAAGAAAAAAACTTGTTGCAATATTAACAATAAAAGAAGGGGGAGGGAGGGGGAGGGATGATTCCACAGGATGAACATTTCCCATGAAAGCCAGAAAATTCTTATCCGAAAATGGCCAGTCCAATATAATATGAAATAATCAATTTATTTATTCTGTGAGTAACTCTGAATAGGAATGAATAATTGAAGATGACTTTTATCAGTAGATTTTTCAAGTCCATTTTTATAAAATCTGTAAAAATGGCGAATTTTGAGCAAAGGCTTCGTTTTTCGTATTATTGTATTTTATTGTGTGCAACTGTGCATTCTGCTCACACAGACAGACCCTTTGGAAGGTGCAGTCAGCCAAAGTGGGTGAAGAAGAAGAAGAAGAAGAAGAAGAAGAAGAAGCAATGGCTGAGTGGTGCTGCTGCACTTGGCTTACTTTGCTAGGCCCAGGAATCATCGCTCCCTACCCACCAGTCCACCCACATGTGAATGACTAGTACCAGCATCTGTTTTCTTCTGATGGGCTCAAGAAAAAGGTCAAGGTCAAGGAAATGACATTTTGTGTCTGTTGTGTTTTGGACCATCATAGAATCAGTCTTTCTTTCTCTCTTGGTTGTTCAACTCCACCAACAGTTGTTCTTGTAAGAAAATAGCTAGTATTTTGGATAAATCCTTCAGAGAGGACTGACGCAGAGAGAGAGAGAGAGAGAGAGAGAGAGAGAGAGAGAGAGAGAGAGAGAGATAACAATGATAATAATAAGGTGGTAAAATGAAACACGTACAGCACTCAGAACATCTTTATTTTCAAAATGGAAAGAACCTAGAGAGAAAAATAACACCCACATTCAGCAATTTTCACCTTTTCAGTGTCTGGATACTTCAAGATGGCGTCTCTCAGGACATCCAGTCCTTCCTCCACCTTCCCGAAGCAATCTTCTCCACTCCAGCTGGGATGATCTCTGGTGACGATCCCAAACCATGAGGCTTCTTCATATGAGGTGAATCCCCTCACATCTCCCTCCCTCCACAGCGCTGATTTATAGGTCTGCCTCCGACTCTCCCTCTCCCACTCCTCCCTCGAGGACAACACTGCTTGAGTTGATGTGTCTCCTCCTCCTCCTCCTCCTCCTCCTCCTCCTCCTCCTCCTCCTCCTCCTCCATGGGTTACATAGTCTCCCATCTTTATCCATTCACCTGCCCTACCCTTATTATATACATCTAAAACCTGAGAGCTGGCATAAGAGGGTCCCGTCCTTCCTGAGCACATTTGGATGAAGTTCAAACCCAACAGGCCGCCTTGATCAATGATTCTGATGATGACCCTCCCCAGGGGGGTGGATTCATATGCCAGATCCAGGAACGCCCTTGGAGGGGAACAAGGAGGAGGAGGAGAAGAAGGAGACCCTTGCATCAAGGACTCAAGCTGTCAAGGGAAAGGAGAAAGATACTCGTTAGAACAATAATAAAAATAATAATAAATATTATTATTATCCTTATTTTATTATTGGTTGCATCAACAGCAACTTCCATAGACATGAAGAAGAAGAAGAAGAAAAAAAGAAGAAGAAGAAGAAGAAGAAGAGGGTTAATCAAAATGCCAAATGACAAAGAACTCAAGTGAAAAAAATCTACTGTGGATGAAACCTTTGTGCAGAAAACTTCCACAATATTATTATTAGCTCTATTACACTGAAGGCTCATCGGTAGTGCAACTAAACTCCTACAAACACCACACCACTCAACTCTATCTATCTTGAGCTCATTCTTCTTCTTCTTCTTCTTCTTCTTCTTCTTCTTCTTCTTCTTCTTCTTCTTCTTCTTCTTCTTCTTCTTCACAAAATCTTTCATCCTCCTCCAATCTCTCCACATGACTGAATTATCTCAAACCAGAATGATCCATCCATACTACACAGATAGTTCAGCTCTACAGCTTCCATTTTTCTCTCTTCTTCATATTCAGCATTAGCACTTCACTTCCATAAAGAATAGTTGGCTCAACAATACCTTGACACTATCCCACAGTGGCTACCATAGACATCATAAGCGTCCTCCCTATCTATCTTTTGCACACATCCTGCTGCCTTCCTTCCTTTCTTCCTTCCTTCTCTCCTTCCTTCCTTCCTTCCTTCCTTCCTGCCTTCTCTCCTTCCTTCCTTGCTTCCTTCCTTCCTTGCCTCACCTGTTCCTTCATTCTGCCAACATTCAATATATCTACTCCAAAATATCTAAACAGATCATCCATTCTCCCAACATCCATCTACTCTCAACTTTCAAACACTTTCAGATTCTGTCACCAGTTCCCGCAGTTTCTCTTCACTATCCCTCATCATCAGTACTGCATCATCTGTAGACATGAGTTATTCCACACAACCTATTCAAGAGTGATTTTCTTATCGACAATCTTGCACCAACATCTGCTGCTGTCCTTTCCATGTTTGCACACACACCCTGCCCTTTCACCTTTGTCTCTCTCACCCAGTGCCTTTAAAACACTCTGCTTCCTTTCTCTCCTTAAACAAATCAGCTGTTGTTATTCCTCCCTTACCCTCTGCACCACATCCATGCACCTTCAGAACCCCAAGTTTCAGTATCTTCTCTTTTCTCCATAAAATGTGACCTCCTGGGTCAGTCAGTGCTCGACTCACATTCCATATCAAGAACTGTTCATGATGTTCATTTTAAACGAAATGATTCCTAACACAAAAGTGAACTTGGACAATGATTCCCAAAGGATTATGAGAGACAGAAAGGAATCCTACTCATATCCTCACAGGAATAAGCTTACCTTTATGGCAAAGCATCTTGGTGGGAGATCTCTTTCCTGAAGATGACTCACAGACACTTGGTTGTTGGACTCGACCTTGACTGGAGCCACCCTCAAGTTCTCTTCGAAAGTCATCACAACAAAGACTGCCGAAGAGTCTTTATCCCGTGACAGATTCTCCAGCCTTGTTTTAATCGCGAGAATCTCCTGTAAGGAGGAATCCAAAAATACAGGTTATGAATGGCATCAGTTATTAGGATTGATTAGGATAGATATCACAGAGGAAGTGATAGTGTTCAGTGCTCTGAAACATTGTTGAATGAAGCCTTTTCGATCAAACACAGAATTTGGATGAAAGAGATTACAGAGATGGAAAGAAAGCAGAGAGGCTTAACAGAACTGAAACGGACTTCGAGAAGTGATGCACTGTAATGAACATAAAAACCTTTTACTTTTTTTGAAGTGTGATTTTACACACACACACACACACACACAGAGAGAGGGAGAGCACAGACTTACCAAAGCGCAATGGTTTCTTTCTCTTGCATCTTTCTGAAGGTCTGTAATTTCCTTGATATCTTCCCCAACATCCTGAAGAACTTGTTCTTCCATCTGCACATCAGAGTTTTGCATTATCTGTTTCCTTTGGTGCAGAGCCTCCAACTTGTTCTTCAACAGTTTGGTGTTTTGACGAATGGCGCTCAAAGTTTTCTCACCAGAAAGCGTTACCTCTTTCAACGTTTGCACAAAGCCTTCAAATCCTTCTCCCATCTCATCGTAGGTGCCAATGATGTCCTTAACCTTAGCAATGCCGCTTTCGATAACATTCTCCCTGAAATCCTGAGTAGACTCATGGAAGGATTTCTTTAGCCTCAGGTGCATGGATGATAGTTGCTTTGCAGCATCAAGGAGGCCTCTGCTAATCATGAGGTCTTCAGCTGAATTGGCTGTGAATTTCATCCTGCAAACGGGACATTCATTCTTTTGAGTCGAGATGAGCTCATCGATGCAACGGCTGCAGAACTCGTGGGAACAATGGAGAATCCTTGGGCAGTGATCGTCATTGTACATGTTATAGCAAATGTCGCACTCCAGGGACTGGATGCCTGAAAAGGACAGAGATCGGTGACCCTTCCAGATGTAAGTGTGATCTTCCACAAGATTATCTTTATTGGTAGAAAAAATGACTGGTATCAAAGCTCTCAAGGTCTGACCCATCAGATCTGAAACTGCTTACCTAAACCTAGCATTCTACATCTAAAGTACAGCATTTTCAGTGGTGAAAACGATGACAACAGAATAAAGTCGGAATCTTTTGGAATCCCAATAAATCACTGATCAGAATTTTGGGTTTTCACAAGACTTCATTCATTTTTCCTTTAGGTTGATCACATTTCTAATTGCTAATTCTGCCTCTAGAAAATTAGGCACTCTTTTGGTATGCTTTTTCGCTTTTTTTGTAAATTTGTGGAACTAATTGTACAAAGATTTTCCCTTATTTTTTGTGATTTTGACAAATTTGACATTTCTGCGATAAATGTTTCATTAATCCATTGCACCGCCCTCAATATCTATCCTTAATGGGAGGACCACAATGGGAAACTGGACTTTTTTGTCTAAGGGGAATCAAAATATTTGAAATACAGAGATGCACAGTAACCTTACCTAACCTAACCTACCTAACCTAACCTAGGGTGTTTAGTCACAGCTTGTGTCGGGTTTTTCACCTACTAAAACCCACATCTAATTTGACCTTAAGGGTAAAGTTTTCCAGTCGGGTCCCTCATTATTGTTAGAAATGATGAGGTCGGAACTAAATGTCAAATTTGACAAAATTGCTTTTGAACTATCAAAAAAACAATATTTTGGTTTGAAAATAATAAATCAACTGATGTCATGACAAGAAGCAAGACACTCCCAGTTCCTGATAGATCGACAGAACTAGCAGCAATGTTCTCCAGTTGCCTGAAGGTAGGTCAGACAACCATTTGTTGGCCTCTGACTCCATGGCACCAACTCAGTGAGGTCATGACCTCCATCCCATGCTTGATTCCCCAAGAAGGACAAAGCCTTTCCAGAAGCCAAACCCCAAGCAAGTTAAAAAAATGCTTGAAGAAAGCAAAGTTGAAACCAGATTTCCATGTTATCAAGAAGAGAACTAAACCATCCATATTGTCAAGTCAGTTGCAGAGACTATTTCCCATCGGCAGTAGAAACTGCAGGGCACCCACATTTTCATACGTCGTACACCACCGAGTTGACTTGGGCCCAAGACTCAGCTACAGGCAGTAACATTCTCATTGTCCTACCATTCCTGATGTTTCAAAAGTGTTTCAAGATTGTCTCAGTAGTTTCTGTGGAAAGGTGCACTTGAATAGACACCCCACAAACCCTATCAAGAATCTTCTGTTGTTCACTCCCTGGCGTCATGTGTCCTGCCTCATATCACTTTGCTTCTGTTCCTCTCTGTCCATTTATGAATACTCTACAACGCTGAGACCGCATGCAGGGGACAAGCTGACTATGGCGTCACTTCAGAACAAGATGTTTATTATGTCTTCCTCAAAGAGCTTAGTTTCATGTTCATTTAAACTTTGGTGCCACATTAAAGTCTGGGATTCCCATTGTTTTTGCATAAATGTAAAAGACAGGATGACTGACATAATGTAACATCTACATCATTGCAGTGATAATGTTCCCCTTAGACAGGTGGGAAATGACTCTCCAGCTCATTGTAGTAATAATGTAAGAATTTTGTTAATTCAAGTATTCATGATACTCAAACTTCAGAGTAAACACTTGGTCTCAGATGTTAATGAAGGGGAGGAAGTGACTGAATGGTCAGCCTCTGAGTGTTGTAAGTCAGTTCTAATGCTCACCTTTATGTCCAGGTATCCTACCAGGAAGAGAATTCAGGTGAATAACCATTGTGTTACCTGTTGATTTCATTAGTGGCAGCCTTCAAGATGTAAGCATTTCACCCTGCGGCAGTGTTGGCACATTGCAAATCAGTGTATATGGTTGTGGAATGAATTCAGTGTCATGACAGAAACTGTGGCTGCCTTAGGGACATCAAGAGTCCTATTTTGACGTCCCCTGGGTCACAGGGGAACTTGTAACTCTCATTCTACTCATGACCTCGATTACCTTATGGAATGTACTTGTTTATTTATCAATATCAACACCAAATGCAAAGAGTTTTTAACAATGCTTTCCTTCTACAAGGCTTTCTCCATGTATAAGGAAAGAGATCTCCCATAATGAGTATAAGAGAAAAATAATCAGGCGAGGGTGTGCACAATTCTCCCCACTAATGCATTCGATCCACGAATCAGCCTAAGAGAGAGAGAGAGAGAGAGAGAGAGAGAGAGAGAGAGAGAGAGAGAGAGAGAGAGAGAGAGAGAGAGATTAGGAAATGGTTGGACGAGAGAAAGAGTGGGAGAGTGAGAAAGGGAAAGAAAAAGAGACAGAGAGCCAGAGTATGAACAGTTTGGTTAGAAGAGGAGAAGAGAAAAGAGAGAGAGAGAGAGAGAGAGAGAGAACAGTTTGGTTAGAGAGAGAGAGATAATAATAATAATAATAATAATAATAATAATAATAATAATAATAATAATAATAATAATAATAATAATTCCTTTATTCCACATTATATTTTATAGTGGTATTAAGTTTCCTACATAAAATAGACACGAAAACAAAACTTCAAGTGATACCATAAAAAAAAAAATAATTTGAAACCGCTGTTCTCTGAGGAGAGAGAGACAGTCATCGAGCATCAAGACCATATGACGCCTTTTATGGAAACTTACCCTAAAACTACACACAAACTCTGGACAAAGGATTTACAGTTGAAGTAATAGATGTACATATTGAGTATAGGGGGAGTGTTGGAACCCTGGCGAATGTAAACAATTAGTGAGTGTCTCCTGTTTTCTTTGTATTTCTCCAGTATAAGAAACATTAGTGGAACAATAATTGCGTGATTCAGTAAATGGTGATTCAGTAAAGCTTTTTGTAATAGCTATCATCAGTACTTAAAAATTGGTGAAAGTACTTAAAAATTGGTGAAAAAATGACATATTACTAAGGTTGCGTAGCCGAAAACCTTGTATGCCCTGAGGGATTTGCCTTAGGGCAAGCGACAAGGACGCTAAAACGTTGTGTACGGTGCTGCCATCTAGTGAATGGCTTCAAGATGAGCAGCCATGTAGCGCCACTAAAGAGGAAAGACACTTTCGGTTCAGAATGCTCCTCTTACCCTTCAATGGAAGCTGTTACCGAAGTCCTTTTTGAAGAGATGAAATTAGGATATGGTAATATAATAGGAGTCCAGGTATTAAGCAGGAATAGAGCTGTAACAAAATTGTTTTCTTCAGCTACATTTGAGTGTTATTGATAAATATGAGAATAAAAAAATCCCTTTAAGGAACTCCGTCAAAGCTAAGTATCAATTAGAAATGCTCCATTTGAGCTTGATGACCAGCTTTTAACCGAGTTTTTAAGCAAATATGGCAAAGTTGATGATATTAGAGAGAAAACTTACCATCCACGACTAATATCCAAAGGGCTTCATGTGTCAGTTTTGTATGCTGGCCAACAGAAAGCTTGTTTCAAGTGTGGCCAAATTGGACATACAGTATAATAATAAAGGATTGCCCCATATCCTTGACAGCAGAAGCAGCCCTATTTTCAGAAAGTGATTTTCCCAAGCTGAGTAGCACAGGAGAGACCGACACTAAGACGACACTAAGAGGAAGTCAACAAAGATAAAGAGGAGAATAATGAATGACACTGCGGAAGAAGAGATAAAGGATCAGGCAAAGTCTCGAGAAAAAGACTCCGATGAAGAAATTACAAGCGTTAATGAAAGTCAGGATATTAGAGCCTCGATGGCTCAGTCGGTAGAGCAGCAGCCTAGGACTTCGTAGAGGTCCGTGGGGCGGGTTCAAATCCGCAGCCGACTGGCCAGAGAAGGCGGACACTTTGCTATCCGTGTAGACACCCTGGGATTGTGTATGTAATCAACGGATAGGTTTGCTGAAAGCAAATGGGTGTTACAGACTAATACACACATAAACAAAGCCATTCCAACATCTTCTAAAAACATAACAGACACCTCACACGTCTCGAACTGTCGACCTAACCGCCTCGCTCTCCTCGCTGCTGGGAGAAAGGGAGCTGGGGATTGGTATGGTACACGATGTCAGGCAGGGCAGCCGATCGAGGCTACGGCCTACCCCAACGCTAAATCAAAGTCCTTCAAAAAGAAGGCATCGTGCTTACCCCATATAAAAATGGGAAAAAGCACGTTAAAACGAAGAAGAATGAAAGTCAGGATATTGGCAAACCCACAAAAGAAAACAGCTGCCTAATTGATGTTGAAATACGCGAAGATGACTTTGACGAAATGTCTCTAGTTGAAGTTACTGAATATGAGAATGGAGAATGGTCCAAAAATTCTGATGACGAAAACTCAGTAGTAACCGAAGTGAATGAAGTGGAAGTTCATCGCATCTCAGAGGATGATACACTGGACCGTCTTCAAAGAGAGACGGATAGGCGTACGACAAGAGGGAAAAAACGGACGAAGGTATCTGGAATCCAGGACTCAAAGTTGACGAAAAATGCGGTGATAAAGGACACAGTTTGACAAGGAAATGATGCAGACGGATACAGAAGTTGATGACGACCGTTTCAGGAACGGTGGTATTTGGAAAGCTAAACTAAATAAACAAAGTGACCTAAAATTAACCTTGAAAAAGGATGACGTAAAAGTAAGTCATTCACAAAATGTCGACACTGTCTTTGATCTTGACGGAATCCTGAGCAGTGAAAAAGGTGCCATTAAAAAGGCAAAATTTGTCTAGAAAGTTGTGAGATGTAAACTTCCCATTCAATATTTCCACATTCCTAATTATATTTGCTCTCGATGTAAACGGTTTAAATGAAACGAAAAAGCAAATGAGGCTAATTAACTTGATGTTATATTATAAAACAGATATTTTGTTAATAAAAGAACATAACTTTAACAATGAAAATCTTGACCTGATCAAAGAGCGTTGTAAGGTTTATTTTAACTGCACAAATAAACTGAAAGGTGGAACTGCAATTCTCGTTAATAAATCTTCAATTGTGGAAGTACTGAAGGAGGAACTAGATGTATATGGTCGAATGATCAGTACTAAATGTAAATTTTGTGATTATGAAATTTATATTGTCGATGTCTATTCTCCATCGGGATCAACAAAAAAGGCAGAGAGGGAAAAGCTTTATAATGAAGATCTGTTAAACTTTTTACGAAATAACACCCAATACCTGATCCCTAGAGGTGACTGGAATTCTGTAACAAGGAAGTGAGATGTATCTAACCCTGACAGCAACCTAGTTTCCAAGGCATTTTGTAACCTAAAAAATCTTTATAATACGATGATTAGAGACATCATTTATTACTCAAATGAAGAGAACCTGAAAGCCACCATAATAAACTTAGATCGGGATAAAGCCTTTGACAGAGTAGACCTACAATTTCTATGTAAAGTAATGGAAAAACTTGGTTTCGACGAAAAATTCATAGGTTGGATTAAATTACTATATAGTGATGCAGTAAGCTGTTTGTGTATTAATGGAGATATATCTGAAAACTTTGCAATCGAAAAATCAGTGAGGCAAGGATGTCCTCTTTCAATGATGTTATTTATAATAGCCCAAGAACCATTGTATAGGTTATTAACAGATAATTTAATGATGTATACTCCTAAATTTCCCAACGATCTCAAAGTACAAATTTGTGGTTTTGCTGATGATTAATCTGTTATAATTCTTGTGACGAGAAAATGACAGCTTTAAATCAAATGCAGAAATGAACTATCCTACTTACAAATGGACTGAGATATGGAAGAATGTAAATAATAGACTCACTGACCCTTATGGTAGACATATATTGTACGAATATTTGCATGCAGTGCTTCCTACAAAAGAGAGATTGCATGTTATAAAAATATCAAGAGATCATTATTGTGTTGAATGTGGAAACATTGAAAATATGATGCATGTATTTTACTTTTGTCCTTTAGGGAAAAAGTTGTTAGATTGGTCTGAGCAAAAACTATTGCAAGTTTGTGGGATTAATTGTGTTGTTTTGCTAGAGCTGATAAAGTTTGACGTTGAGCCTATTTCTACAAAAGACAGAAACACTGCAGTAATATAGATAAGTGGCCTTATTATTGGTCTGTGTCAAGGTTATAAGAATGGTGGGAAACTATTAAATGACCCAAACTTGAGGACTATGATTCAGGAAAGGATGCAGAGATCCAGATTCATTTTAAGTTTTCAATTAGGAGATTCCTTTAAAAAATATTTCACCGATAAATACATAACAAATTCGTAAATATTTCAAAATTATTGTAAATTATCTTTCACCATAAATGTAAATATTTGTAAACAACCAATGTAAAGCTTATTTTGGAAAATAAACATTTAAAAGAAAAAAATATAATTGTTCAAAGACTTGGAAATGTGTCTCAAGATGAGGTCAAAATCAATTTTGTCACGTACATTAAAAAAGCTCTTCATTCTACTTTTTTTATTTCGCTTTTAAAAACTGAAATGCAATGATTCCATTTCCTGATACTTAGAGGTAGATGTTCCAAAGTGTTGGTCCCCAACTGCCAAGCCTCAGGTGCTATTTTTGTCCTATTTCTGAGGGTATGCAAGTGATTGGACTGTCTTGCTTGATGGAAAGAGTTCACGTATGAAATATGAAATGGCCGCACAGTCAATTTCCCATTCAAGATCTTGAAGATAAATAATAGATCATTATATTGTAACAGCTGATGAATCCTTAACCAATCTAGTTTCTTTATAAATGGTGCGGCATGGTCATATTTCCTTCCTGTTCCCACTACTGCCTTTGCAGCAAACTTTTGCGCCTTTTGTAAATCAGCTGCACAAGTTTTATTGCAGCCACACGAAAACAGACTGTTTACCAAGGCATTAACAACAAGCGAATATTCTACTTGACTTGTTCAGGTATTCTGTATTTCTCCAGACAAAATGCAAAATTCCCATTCCTTTTTTGCATATTTCTTCTTCGATATGCAGTTTGAAGTTGAAATGACTGTCAAGAATGATTCCCAGGCTTTTGACGCTGCTGATAGACTTCATTTCTGTTTCTTTAACCTTAATATTGATATCTCCTGCAGTTGGCCGAATATATGAGTGAGAGCCAATAAAAATAAAGTTCGTTTTCGTTGTATTTACCTGAAGGCCATTTGACATGAAATATTCCATCCATTGCTCTATCCATGTTTATTTCAGCATTTTGGGTTAAGGCTTCCATATCTTTTATATCACCAGAGTAAATATAATGAGCTTCATCGGCAAAGTGAGTTAAAGTGTCCTCATCCGTAGCAGATATAAGTCATTTACGAAAATATTGAACAGTATTGGACCCAGAACTGAGCCTTGTGGCACACCAAAGCTCACGTTCTGCTTAGCAGAAGTATGGCCCTTTCCTTTGACAGGCTGTGTTCTCTCTTTCAGATAATTATCAAACCAAAATGTATCGATGCTAAAGTTGCCCATTTTATCCAACAATAAATATAGAGCGAGAGACGCCATCAAAAGATTTTGATGAGTCACAGTGTTATCAGGGAAACTTTATTTATATCAATACTATTATAGTGGAGTATGTCCATGACTTGGTGCAAGGCCGTTTCAGTAGATAAATGTCTTCTGAATCCATATTACGTATTTAAAAGAAGATTGTTTTCATGAAGATATTCACACAGTTGGTTTGCAACGATTTTTTCTAAGACCTTTGACAAAAACGGCAGTAACGAGATGGGGCGGTAGTTAGTTACTTGGGTCCCCCCTCCTCCACCCCAGGGTGCCTTGTTTGAAAGAGGGGCAAACTATATACAGATGGCCTCCACTCATTTGGAAATACCCCGTAACAGTGAATATATTTGTTATATTATCGTTATGACAGTTAGGTAGAAAGCTAGAACTGGTAGTGAGTCTTTTCAGAATCGAACAGATATGCCGTCGTGGCCGTAAGATTTTTTTGTTTTTAACGCCATAACTGTATTAGTCACAGTTTGAACACTTACCGGATGAGGTCTAACGAGGAATACCTGTCAATGGCCCCCGGCTGTTTGGGCGTGATTATTTCGTCTAGGATAGCCTACCTGTTCCCACCGCTTTTCTCATTTTGAATTTCGTCAAACACTTTCCGGCCAACACTAGCGAAAAACGTATTTAACTTTTGATCCGTTTCTAGTGGATGATTACAGTTAAACTATCTCTTAGATTTCTTGTTTGGTATAAATAATATCATCAGTAACACTCCAAATTTTAGCCTTGTTGAAGTTACTATTTTGAAATCTGCTTTTAATTAAAATCAGATATTTTGCTTTTTTCTAAAGGAACCTTCACTTTCTCTTGACCTGCTTTATTTCAGCATTCCTCGGTGTCTTAGTTACTCAGATTGAACTCTCGTATTTTCCTTCGAAGGAGGCCACGGACAGATGCCTTTTCATACTTCTTGATTTCATCGTTTATCCGTGGGGGTGGGGGTGGCTGGATGGCGCGAGGGTTATAACTTTGATCACAACAATGGCACAGGAATTTACTGAAGTCTGGAATGAGCACCTTTCGTTAAAATTTTATTCTGTTTATTGACGTCATCATGGCCAGAAAAAATTGCTTTGAAGCACATCTGAGAACAAACGTTTTCTGGGTCATTCGTCTTCATTAAATCCAACAGTGCCTTAATAGCAGGGGTGATATGAGCTGGCTTGGTTGTCATTCGTTGCAGAGAGAGTGAGAGAGAGAGGGTAGCAGATGGATGCATTTCCCCTCTCTCCTCTTCTCGATCGATGGGTCAATCAAGAGAGAGAGAGAGAGAGAGGGGAGAGAGAGAGCAGGAAATGGTTGGCCTTGAGAGAGAGAAAGAGAGAGAGAGAGCAGGAAATGGTTGGCCTTGAGAGAGAGAAAGAGAGAGAGAGAGCAGGAAATGGTTGGCCTTGAGAGAGAGAGAGAGAGAGGAGAGAGAGAGAAATGCAGAGAAATGGTTGGCCTTGAGAGAGAGAGAGAGAGAGAGAAAATGGAAATGGTTGGCCTTGAGAGAGAAGAGAGAGAGAGAGAGAGAGAGAGAGAGAGAGAGAGAGCAGGAAATGGTTGGCCTTGAGAGAGAGAGAGAGAGAGATGAGAGAGAGAGAGAGAAATGGTTTAGAGAGAGAGAGAGAGAACAGGAAATGGTTGGCTTGAGAGAGAGAGAGAGAGAGAGAGAGAGAGAGAGAGAGAGAGCAGGAAATGGTTGGCCTTGAGAGAGAGAGCAGGAAATGGTTGGCCTTGAGAGAGAAAATGAGAGAGAGAGAGAGAGAAATGGTTGGCCTTGAGAGAGAGAGAGAGAGAGAGAGAATGAGGAGAGAGAGAGAGAGAGAGAGAGAGAGAGAGAGAGAGAGAGAGAGAGAGAGGAAATGGTTGGCCTTGAGAGAGAGGAAATGGTTGGCCTTGAGAGAGAGAGAGAGAGAGAGAGAGAGAGAGAGAGAGAGAGAGAGAGAGAGAGAGAGCAGGAAATGGTTGGCCTTGAGAGAGAGAGAGAGAGAGAGAGAGAGAGAGAGAGAGAGAGACAATCCACTATTTGCTTACTATAATTCGCACACCCAAAAACAAGCGTTGCGTTTTTCCGCCTAAACAGAAACAGTGTTGACGTTGATGTTGGCCATGACAGTGACATTATGGCTGAGGTAAATAACGACACTGAACAATGATAATCACAATTTCAGCTCCTCCGGGATGAGGAGAAGAGAAAACGAGAGAGAATAAAGAGACTTACTCGGCAGACGTTAGAGGCGGCCATTGCCCTTCTAGAATCCTCTTTCAGTACAACGCTATATAATAATCGCTTCACCAACTCCAAGCAGACTGACCTGACTCAGGACTTAGTCATTTTTGGTGCGTTCCCTTGGCGGCGTCAGGAAGGATCCGTAACTATTCAAGTTTGTTCATTGTGACTTGAATACTTCGGACGGCCTCCTGTTCTTCCTTCCTTCCTTCCTTCCTTCCTTCCTGCTGCAGCCATAATGACAATTAGCAGTTATTTGACTCCGCCTCTCATTGTATTCCTTATAGTACTGTGCACAAGTGGTGGGCGAAGATTTCGCGTTCATTGTCATAAAACCAGTTAAAATACATAATTGAAGAATATTATCATCTTTCTATAACTGGGAACTTACACATTATGGGTGTTATTACATCATTTCAGGATAGGGTTATTATTCAGCATTGCTAATTAGGTTGTCTGGCTAAGTTTCTCCTGTCCTTGACCTCATAGTCGCAGCTAAGGCAACACTTTACTTATTCCTATATGTAAGTGCTTCTTGTAATATTCTTCTTATAAATCAGTTAATATTAAGATTCGAAGGCTTGACCATTTATGTATGTGTTCCTTATTTCCAAATGATTAAATTGTAATAAAAATACTTAAATTTTTCCAAATGTATAAATCAACTTCCTATCAATACTTTTGAACTCTCTTTAACAAGGCGATTCTACAATTCTCAGCTTGGTCACTGACTGCAGAGTACAAACGTACTCGAGTCAAAAGAATTTATTGTTATGGACTTTTCATCAGCGACTAAATATATCGACCTTTCAATGAACAGTAAAGCAATAGAAAGGATTCCTTGGAAACAGCCAGCGAGGAAGAACGATAGTCATTTTGGACAACTGTGGAAAAATATTTCGTCAAACGCATTGATGCTATGCTTCGTAAATGATTGAAAACAAAGAGGAAAATAAACAATAATGCTTGTTCCGCTATTATTTTTCAATCAATGGCTTCCTCAATTAATGTGAAAGTTGCGAGTTCTTGAATATTTTGACAAAAGCAACAATTTCTTGAGTACATAACTTGGACATAATCGAAATGATTCTTTGTTACAGAAGACTGCATTCTTTTCGTAACATACAGTATTCCTTTTCTATCATAAATATCGTTTTCTTTTGGGAAAAAGTGTACATTTACAATGCATTGGCTATTTTGCCTCCTTAGCACGTCTTTAACGAAAATATTCGGCCGATAAAATACGATAGAAAGGCGGTAATGTTTACATTCCTAGGACACGGTGCCGTCGGAACAGCCGACTTACCACATTCTAAAAGAAAGACTCCGCAGTCAGTGTACCACTTATGTGATGTTTAACACTCTAAAACTGATAAATTATGATATTTAGTTTGTTATATTTCTGAACTGCCCTCAGAATCGCTGTCTGTTTCTCATTGATAACAATCTAATGCCTAATTTTTGTTGGCAGTCCTGGGTGATGTACGTGGCGCTAAGTTGGGCGAAGGCATTTTTGGTGAGGGTGAAACTGATCTTCACTTAAGGTTGTGAGCTACTTATTGACATTATATTAAGCAACAATTCTTACATGTAAGGAACTTTATGCTCATAAAAAACTACCCTAGTCATTCCGGTGGATATGAGTCCTTGGTTTACGAGAAATATATACGACGATGATTCTATTGATAATTGGTTACTCCTATAATTAGCGTGGTAGCTCGGCCCTCTGCAGTTATGGGGAAATTCGTCAGTTGTTGCAAAATTATTGAGACTTTGCATGTGCTTCCTTCATGCTTTTGCAAATGTCATGAAACTGACACTGATTCTGAATTTCAAGTAAGTATAAGGACGAGATAGCCAATTTTGTTTCATTTTAGGTAAATAGAAATATAATCCCTTTAAAAGTCCGATGTGAGTATTCTGTACGAAATTCCTTTCGAAATATATCATCTGATTTTCCGTAACAAGACAATATTTGTCCCTTGATAATTTGCTACAGACAACATCGGCATTTGAACTCCGTTGACTGAAAAGATAGAATATCAGTCATTGCCTTTGTTAGGTATTTACGTTTATAACTACCTATAACCAGAGGTTATATTTGTGTTTACAGATACTTACGACTCATTAAGCATAACTACCCTGTTAACTATTTTGTCTTCTTTTAAACTGTATATCATTATAAGTTAGTCTTAAAAATAAAGTCATTCAGGAAGGATCTATCTGAGTTTTGTGTCCATCCAAATATACTTCAATGGCGACGAGGAACTGACTCTCACGAAAGGGAAAATTAAGGATGGCGCATTTGGGTAATATAGCAGCATATGACAAATCCGAGGACTTTGAAGATTATGTCGAAAGGTTTGATCAGTTCTGCTTAGCAAATGACATAACAGAGGAAGATAAGAAACGGGTTTAGTTTTCTTGAGCGCCGTTGGCGCTCCTACATATGGACTTCTGAAAACATTGCTTGCCCCTAATAAGCCCTCATCAAGGACTTATCGAGAACTTACTGAGCTTTTTGAAAATCACCTCCACCCAAAACCCATCCTGATAGCTGAACGTTTCAAGTTTTACAATAGGAAGCAACGTCCAGGAGAATCCATCACTGAGTATGCAACGGAGCAACTTGTAATTGACCATTTCAGTTTGGTGCTTTTCAAGAGGAAGTTTTAAGAGACTTGTTTGTTATTGGATTGGCCAACCGCTCGGCACAGAGGAAACTATTAAGTGAACAGGAGCTTGACTTTATTCATTTTCGAAATGCGCTAAGTCAGGAAATGGCGGATGAAAACGTCACGAAGATTCAGGGTCAAACTCAGGAGGTAAAAAAAAAAGGTTGTTGGGCCTCTCTCTTCTCTCCTTGAGTGTTACCGTTGCTGGAAGACAAACCATAAGGCTGATGTTTGTTTCCATAAGGATACTGAGTGTAATGGGGTCTAAAAAGGACACCTTTCTCAGAATGTCCCGAAGGGAAAATCATACCACGGTCAATCGAAATTGGAAATATGGAAGACAAGGAAGGAAGCGATCGACGATCAACGTGGCAGAGGAGGAGGAGACTCGCGGCTCGGGAGAAGAAACTACAGAGTGCAAACTACAGGATGAATTGGTGCATACATTGAAATACTGTGTTCAGAAAATGAAAGCAAGACATAATAAGGTTCCAGAGATATAATAATAGTGAAAGTTGAATTAAATGGGATACCAATTGATATGGAATTGGACACGGGAGCTTCTGTGTCACTGATAAGTGAAGAGTTCTACGCTAAACATCTGAAAAATTCAGTACTTCAATCCAGCGATATTGTGCTGAAAACCATGACGGGAGAAAAATAGAAGCCGTCGGGATATGCTAAACCTAATATGGAAGTTCATGGACACAGAGTGGAGGAAGTGCCATTGTATGTGGTACAGGGAATGGACCTGCCTTATTCGGTAGGGACTGGCTGCATTAAGTGCGAAATTTGACTGGAAAAAACTTACCTTTAAATCATCTGCATTCTGGTATTCTGAAAACCTCAAAGTTAGAAGAACTGTTAAGGAAATATGGTGATGTCTTTGATGGTGGTCATCCGGGGATTGTTAGGATGAAAATTAGCTCAATGGTGGCCGAATATCGATCAAGATATTGAAAACACTGTGCAGGGGTGCTCTGCCTGTCAGGCTACTCAGCCAATAACGACTCGTGCTGAGGGTAATCCGTGGAAGTGGCCTTCTGGTCCATGGAAAAGAGTTCATGTTGATTTCGCAGGACCCTTCCTGGGACAAATGTACCTCATTATGATTGAAATCATATTCAAAATGGCCAGAAGTACACCCAATGAAATCAGTTACAACTATGAATACCATTGAGATCATGCGGCGGGTATTTGCTCAGCATGGGGTTTGTGTGAGCCTCGTGTCTGATAATGGAAGACAGTTTGTGGCTGAAATTTAAAGAGTTCATGACCCAAAATGGTGTGAAGCATATACTGATACCCGCTTATCACCCAAGCAAAAATGGGCAGGCCGAAAATACAGTAAGAACATTCAAACAAAGGAATGAAGAGGGCGATGAGAACAATGCAATCGTGTAATGTGGATCTTTAAATACCAAGTTGTGTCAATTTCTACTGATTAAACTACAAAAACTGTACAACAAAGCGCACGCCTGCAGAGCTCATGGGTCACAGTTACGCACTGCATAAAAGAACTACACCCAGATGCATCGCAGCATATGAAAGAAAAAATCAGAGAACGAAAACCAATGAGGGAACTCGATATAACCACGTGGTACTGGTTCGGGATTATCGTCAAAATACCAAGAAGGGCATATGGACTCTAGGAGTTGTGGTTCTTAAATTGGGTCCATGCACATACAATGTACAAGTGGACGGTAACTTAGTATGGAAGAGGCATATTGATCAAATGAGACTGATCTCCAATGATTCTCAGGATAAAAATGAACTTTTAACGTGATTTTTCAGATTGGTCAGCTATCCAGACCCGCCATTACCAAAAGAGTTCATAAATACTCGTGAAGAGTTAGGCGATGCAGTTGCAGGTGCAGAAAGAATGAAATCCCAAATGTAGAAGAAAAGAGGCGGCAGCTGCAGAAAAATATCGGGAAGTGAAAATGGTAAAACTTTGACTCACCTGATAGATCGATATCTGAATTACCAAAACTTGTAAGGTCTTGACAAAGTAGACCACCTGACTATTTTAGAATGTAAAATGATTAATAGTCTTATGTATGTTTTGTATTATTTATTCAAAGCTATGCCATCATTTAATTAACAAGATTGTTTTATCCTTTTATTTGCTTTAATCTTTCATTCTTTTCCCGATAAAGGTGTTAGGTATTTATGTTTATAACTACCTATAACCAGAGGTTATATTTGTGTTTACAGATACACAAAACTCATTAAGCATAACTACCCTGTTAACTATTTTGTCTTCTTTTAAACTGTATATCATTATAAGTTAGTCTTAAAAATAAAGTCATTCAGGAAGGATCTATCTGAGTTGATTGTGTCCATCCAAATATACTTCAGCCTTAATAAATATAAAATCTTTCTGATGAAAGAAACTCCTTAACCAGACATCTGCACACAGTTCTGTACTATAAACAGAAAGAGAGAAAAAAATAAGAGAGAGAGAGAGAGAGAGAGAGAGAGAGAGAGAGAGAGAGGAAATATTTGTAATTTATATTCAAGGTCATAAAGTTTTATTGTTGGTTGTCAACTGAACCCAACCGAAGAAGGATGCAGCTATGTCCTCAGAATTTTCTTGTCAGAGATGTTTACTGAATTGAATACTCCCGAGTGTAAACATTGATTATTACGGTTCTGCAATTTGGGAGGTTTAAGGTTTGTACATCATCCATTTCTGTTCAACTTATAAACTTCATTCATCATTTTCCTATGACCAATTTCAAAGGAAATATTTTCGTCTGAGCATTCACAGACCAGACAATCATTACCCACCTAGTAGTAAGTCCAGCAGAGGCTATTTCTGCCTTACTAACTTTTTCTTTCACTATTCATCAACTTCTCTCTCTCTCTCTCTCTCTTGTAACTTCGACCATTTCAAGGACTAGGTGAAAGTGTGTTCCTCGTTTGCTCATTTTTATTTATTGGTGTCAGCCCTGTGCTCTATTGCATAGACAGTAATGATTTTATTCTGAAATACACTTGAATTCACGGAATTACTGAAAATGATACTCAGAGTTTGGAATTAGTCATTTGTGTTTCCTCCTCTCTCTCTCTCCTTCTCACTCTGTCTCTGTCTCTCTCCCGATCTCTTTTTCTCTCTCGCTCTCAGTACCTTTTTCATCTCTCTCTCTCTCTCTCTTGCTACACCTTTCTCTCTCTCCACCTGTCCTACCTCTCTCTCTCTCTCCCCACCTGTCCTCTCTCTCTCTACCTTACTCAAAGGGAGTAATGGCTGTCAATCAGGTATCCTTGGAAGGCGGGGGAGGGGGGAGACTGTATTAGGGGAGGGGGAATAGTCACCTCCCCTCCCTGGCTGTATGGTGTCTGTGTCTGTTTACAAATACGGACTACAAGCCTAAAAACCTGAAATTAAAGGCACTCTGAATGTTAATATTTCTCTGAGTTAATTTGAGGTCAAATACGCTGTCATTTCACTCTGATGGAAACAAAGAAAATCAATTGATCAACGAAATCACAACTTCTTGATATATATAATATATATTATATATATATATATATATATATATATATATATATATATATATATATATATATATATATATTATTATATATTATATATTTACGTAAATTTCCCCTCCTTTGTTGTTTTTACAGTTCATTTACTGAAACTTTATTTAATTGGCCTTGAGGTCTGACTTGACTTAAAAAAATTAAAAAAAATAAGAAAAGGGGAGAATTTTTTGATAAAGATCTTTCCTTCGAGGCAAAAGTAATCTGGAACTTTCTCCTACAGGCCAAAACCTGGGCTAAATTAAAGAATCTATATTTACAAATGAAAGCATTTGAGGAAAATGGATAAGTGAATTGATACGAGGGCTTGACAACGCCTGAAGATCCTTCTACTGAGTCTTGACTAAAGACGCAAGGCACAGTGGCCCCACCGATGCCCTCCACTGTGAATGGGTTCTTCTGCAAAGAGATATTTACACATTACACTTCAGTAAAGGAATATTATAACACAGAATTGACTCGAGTTTGCACTGAGTGTGCCAAAGACTCGAGGAATGAATGGCCCTTTACATCTCAACACAGGATAGAAATGGCACTGGATAAACTGGTCATCCAGGACAGAAGTGAAAATCTGGTACTCCAAGCTTTGGAAGAGCCCCATTTCAAACGGTCATGGCTGAAAAGTTTCTTCAAGAGCCTTTACCTTAGTCTAATGTCGGGTCTCTGACTTGAAGAAGGACGAGGACGTTAATTCTTTATTACTCCTTTGGTGCCCTCGAGGATGACTGGATTCTGGAGTTTCATTATGGGAAATGAATGGTCTCTCAGCAAACTGCATCACCAGCCCGCGTGTATGGCCGTCCCCTGTGATTCCGCAGACCGTAGGAATCTCCTTAACTGCTCAACTGCTTTTATCCTTTCTCTGGATCTCTTCCTTTAAATACAAGCGGCCAGGGCCCACGTGTTTTACGAGCCGTTCCTCAAACGATGAATCACTAAGCCAGGTGTATTTCAGCGATCGGTCCTCTTTTTTTTACGTTTCCTGCTGATACAGAAAGTCAGGCATCACTTAATTTGCCTTTAGAAATTGTTGTTTTACAGAGCTTATTTCAAACTAAAACCAAGGTGGAAAGTTTCTCTCCTTGCCCCTTTTATCTGTGTCATCTCAATATCTGTCCCAGGTAAATATATATACAGGTATATAATATTGATAACCGTGCTATGATTTATATCAAATATATATATGCGGTTCTCAATAAACAAAGGGTAAATTAGGTGGGGGCGAGGCGCACACACACAACTTGTAGATTATATATATATATATATATATATATATATATATATATATATATATATATATATATATATATATATATATATATATATATATATATATATATATATATACATATATATATATATATATATATATATATATATATATATATATATATCCTTAGAAGACGGAGGAGCTGCAGCTCTAGGTACATCTCATCAGGGGAACCGTAGGGAAAGGCGTCAGGCATACTCGGCTACATTTATTTTGCCAACGTTTCACGACTCATAGTCGCATCCTCAAGGCTATAATAAAGATACAAACGAACTTAAAACCAGGCACTGCATAATCCACTAAAATGACGTAATATTTAATGAACTTTAATGAACATCAGCAATAATAGAAAACTTGAAAATAATTTATGAACAACTTAAAACAGGAAATTATATTAAACATTAAAAATCTGTACAAAATATCTGTAAGATTCTAGAAACAGTAAAATTACACAAAACGCTAAAAAAGTGAGGCCATTCTGTACCTTATCCTCCCAAAGGACGGGTAGTCACGTGACTGAAAGACTCGTAAAATCAAACAACTCACCTCAGGCGATAAACAACTGAACAGAGGATTGTGTATTTATCATAATGGACTCCAAGATTGTTAGGCCGTTTTTATTATGTACTTGACCTATAATTGTAAAGTCCTTATCATCAATATGTTTTGCATCACTTAGAATGGTTCCTAATATTTGACTGTTTGGGATTTGTTAATCTACTGCCCGTTCTACAAGTGAATCTATTCTCACTTTGAGTAACCTCCTCGGAGCGCCCCAATAAGAGAAGCCCTCACTCAACACAACGCAGGAAGAAATATACCAGGACACGACAGTACATTAATACCGGACCGAAGTCCGAACGACACCCCCGGCCCGGGAATACCTGCTGATACAAACAACCCAGCAGCCAATGAAAATTAGACCCGCCATCGGCGCCGTGACGTTGCGCAACGAATTCCTAATGAGGCTGGCAACCCAGCAGCCAATGAAAATTCGAGCCGCCGTGACGTCACGCCCCTGCCTCGACGGTTTGCTAGGCTGCGAGCCTGCGACAGCGCCGAGAAAGGACTTAAGAGAAACTCTCTGCAGCCAATAGGAGGCTGCTATGCGCCACCAACCAATGACAAATCAGCGTGAAAAAACCCCCTGCTGACCTACTACTATTTATAGAGTAGATCCCTCCAGCACTAACAGTCTGCCCCGACCCACTTCCATGACCATACTCGGAAGAATCCGAGAGAAAAAAGTTGGCCACTCCAAGATTTTGACTGTATCCGAATTAGATACATTTTACCCAGACATGTTTAAAAACCCTACGGGATGGGCCCTCCAAATTTGACTTACTCTTAATAGAATTATTATGACTGGTTGGAATTTAACTCCTCCTGATGAATCACATTGGCGCGTTACTCGCCAGTTGTGGTAACAGTCAGAACACTGTTATAAGGAAAATAGAGAACACTCTATACAAGGTCAATGTAATGATTTCTTTCAATAGTACTTGCCTAATAGAGGGATTCTGTCCATTATTATTATTAACGTCTTTTAATCATTATTATTATTATCATTCTTAAATCAGAATATGAGTGAGAGATTTATTTCGTAAAATATTGGTCTAGAGAGTATCCCATCGCAACGGGAGGCCCTCGACGAGGTAATCCTCACCCGGAAGACCTCCTCGAGGCTTTCCTCGTCTGGGAAAGCCTCGACGAGGTCATTCCCGCCAGCGAGCGCTTCGGTGAGGCAATACTTACCAGGGAAGACCTCTTAGAGGTTAATATTCGCCAGTAAGTGCTTTGGCGAGGTAGTCATCGCCTGGGCGGGCCTCCACGAGGCAATCCTTGCCCGGGAGAACTACGACGAAGTAATTCTCGCTCTGTAGGGATTTAAACAAGGCAATCCTCTCCAGCAAGACCTCGATGAGGTAATCCTTGTCCGATAAGACCTCATCGAGGTAATCCACGGCCCGAGAAGCTTCTTTTGAAAAGATATAAAGGCTTAAGTCTATGGTAACTTATCTAACGAGTCTCTCTCTCTCTCTCTCTCTCTCTATTATAATCTCTATACACACACACACCACTATTATAATATATACATCTATACACACATATATATATATATATATATATATATATGTATATATATAACAGGAATCTTTTAGATATATTTTTATCTTCGCTTAATTAGGAATTTTCATTTTTAAGCAAATGATAGGTGCTGCATGTAACCTGTCTTTAATAAAGTTTGAAAACCCCCTGGTTAAGTGAGGTTTCATTTATCATATATCTTTCGTTTGTGACATTTTGCGTTTTGTCTCCTCATTTGATAGAATAAAATCTAAAAAGAATATACAGCAGTTTTATCAGAGTTAAAGCATTCTGTAGTCTGGCAAAGGCTATGAATCCACGTATTTCGTAAATATTCTTGTGATGATAATTGGAGAGAGTCAAAGCCAAAACACTTTTATCTGTCTAAAAACAGTTATTACAAAAATATCAGACCTTTCATTTTGTTATAGAAAAATGGCACATCAGGATCGAACCCAGGTCTTTCAATTGAAAGGCAAGGGCGCTGCCCACTAGGCCATGCAAGTCTAAAAGAAGTTGGAACCTGAGAGCAACTGCACCCAAGGAATTACCCGGGCAAGCTAACTGCTTGCATACCAGCGAGTTTTCCCCAACTTCCCGACTCAGCAATGACCCAGTTGACAGCATTTCATTCGAATTATCCTTTCTGAGTGAATAAGATAGAAATAATCAACGCACAATCACGTGTGGAACAGAAATAAATTTCAGACTCACATCAGTATCGAACCCAGGGTTTTCAATTGTGTGTTGATTATTTCTATCTCATTCACTCAGAAAGGATAATTCGAATGAAATGCTGTCAATTGGGTCATTGCTGAGTCGGGAAGTTGGGGAAAACTTGCTGGTATGCAAGCAGTTAGCTTGCCCAGGTAATTCCTTGGGTGCAGTTGCTCTCAGATTCCAACTTCTTTTAGATTTGTATGGCCTAGTGGGCAGCGCCCTTGCCTTTCAATTGAAAGACCTGGGTCTGATCCTGATGTGAGTCAGAAATTTATATATATATATATATATATATATATATATATATATATATATATATATATATATATATATATATATATATATAGAGAGAGAGAGAGAGAGAGAGAGAGAGAGAGAGAGATTCCACGTATGGCTGAAATTATACTGTGACATGAATACTGTATGTATATATATATATATATATATATATATATATATATATATATATATATATATATATACATATATATATACACAGAGAGAGAGAGCCTGATTTGTCTTGTGTATTTTGCAAGGGAGCCTGTGTGTTTAGGTAAAGTCGGATTTATGCAGGATTACGGTAAAGCTCTGGGTAATAAAGGAATATTCTTGTTTTATCATTTGTAATATATAGTTGACTTTTTCCTTTGCTTGATAATGTCTAATCTGATAAGAACTAAGGAATATATCGTGTTACATTACTATTATCTAAAAAATCCATGGGTAATAAAAACAAAGAAAAAAAATAATACAATAAAGAAAAGGAGGGCAGAGGTCGTATGTTTTACATCCAGGTGCACTGACCTCGTTTCTCATCTCTGGCCGGGCTTTGTCAAGGCCGTTGACGATCGTTAGTTGCCGTACAGCATGAACCAATTTCTTTTACATCTTCCCAAAAAATGCGGTGTTTGTATGTTTTTTATTGAAAAGTATGAATGATATTATCATAAATTCACGATGTACAAAAGCACTTGCAGAGTTCAACACTTAGAGATACAAGATAGACTACAGTTGTTCTCATGCTACTCCAAAATTCCAATATGGTAACTCATGTCGGCTTAACTCCCGTATTCAGCGTCGCCAACACTGGCTACAAAACCTCTGATTTCACCTGGAATTATATCTCCTTCATATATATAGCTTGTTATTTGGAAACCACTGTTCCAACAGCATTTATTCGTTACCCACATAATAACGTGGAAGTTGACCTAGCGACCTTTGTAAAAACCGATGCATTTAGAGAGGATTTAGATGAAACTTTTTCCATTTCAGTTAAAAAAAATAAACAGACAAACACAGTTGTCTTTTTCTTTCCTGGCATTACTAACATAATAAATGACAGTAATTGACATCCTTTCATATCTATTTTCATATATATAGTAGAACATGTTTTTACCTTTGAAATGATATACATTTGATAGCAATTACCCCCTTTTTCATGGCTATGACATACGTTTAAGAAATACTTTCCAAGCACCTAGACTTCTCACTGCTCCTTTCCTCCAAGTGACTGAGAGCTTAAAACGACTACAAGGAACCAACTACTGAGAGCGCAAAGGGTTGCCTTTGTAATTTAACTCAAGAATTAATTAAATCTTGTGTTGTTTTCAAGTAATAGTAATTTTTTCAGGTTGTGAGTTCTAGTTAAAAATTTTGAATTTAAAAGTAAGTTTTTGTATTTGAATTTTTTAAAAACAGTGTTTCACTTATTAATCACCAGTGAACAGGATTAATTGTGTGCATAAGGCAAAGTGATAAACATGTTTTGTTCCTTTAGTTTTGCTGAAGTGAATTAAGACCAGGGAAACAGTTAAAGTTATTTGATGGAGTGATGCCATTTTACATTAGTATATTTCTTGTTAAATCATTGATACCTCACACAGTATATATATATATATATATATATATATATATATATATATATATATATATATATATATATATATATATTTATATTTATTCATTAAATAAATGCATTCACTAAAGAAATGCAGGCACTGATACTGCTTTTGGAATTAACCTGCTAGTTCGAAGTGTTAAAAGTGTTTGCCTGCTTGATACTGGAAACTATACATGTATGTAACAAGATTTGGCACCCCTTGAAAAATATGCTCCAAGCTCCCATGGAGCCTGTTACAAGTCAGACCATTCCTAATCTAATCTCAGACCATATATATATATATATATATATATATATATATATATATATATATATATATATATATATATATATATATATATATATATATATATATGGATGTATGAATGTATAAGTGTGCGCCACATTAACTTTGAAACGCAATGAGCAATATCAAACAAACTTGGTATACTTATGACTTACTATCTAGAAATCAGCGCTGTAGGGGTAAGACATCATTAGCACCAAGGGGCACCAAAGGGGGCCTGAGGGCTTCCCTGAAACGATGCACATACTGCCGAGGATGTGTACTATTATTGCCAGCCAATTTCCAGCCAATCACAGGGCTCGCACTTGAAGTGATGTCATCACTGTGGGTGGAGCTACCAGCCACAGCCAATCACAGGGCTCGCACTTGAAGTGATGTCATCACTGTGGGTGGAGCTACCAGCCAGCGTTCCCATGCCACTCCGCTCTCTTTCCATTGTATCACCCATATTTGAGAGATGAATATAAATATATATCCTTAGGAGAACTTCAAAATTTACTACACAACCAGTGTTTGGTTTGCAAATTGTATGATCGCAAGACACTTAACTTTAGAGCATGATTATAATCTTACAAAAACGTGCGGTACCTTTAGATGGTTTATTTTATCGTAATGAATGGCTGAGTTTGGCAGACTGTTTCATAAGTCATACCGTGCTTGTCGGTCACGAGTACAATGGCAGTTAATGGCGATGCCTTGAATTTTGAAAGTGATGGATTCAGTAACATTGAAATTACAGAAACAAGGGAATATTTATGTCTCGGAACGAAGGTCCATTCTCAAGAGGACTTAGAAGCATGGAAGCAAATCTGCTCGAGAAGAACAAACGCCTGCTTCAACGCCAAGAGGTTGTATATTGTTGGAGAGAGGAAAACCTTTCACCGGAAATTAATGTGCATTCACGGCGACAGATGACAGAAAGGAATCAGGAACACCTTTACTGGGCAAGCATTGACCTGGTCCAGTTATGTTTATTAATGAAAATATGATAATGATGGTTAGAGATATCGATCATGCGATGCAGTTTTGGTTATACTATAGGATGGATATTGACTCTTGAGATATAATATGGAGAAGAAATACAAAAATGATTCTTGTTATCAGAAATCACATATGAGAACCGATTACGGAGGCCTAACTTTGCTCACTGGAAAGATACCGAGTCGAGGTGACGTGATTGTGGTATTCAAATGTTTCAATAGTATTAACATCGGTTCTGAAAATTAGCAGTCAACATAGGGCTAGAAGTACAGGTTTCCAATTGCATAAATTCATATTTGGAAATTATACAGGTACAAACTGGTAGTGGACACCTGGAATAGGCTTCCAAATAGTGTAGTCATTTATTTTATTATGTTAAGAACATTAAACAGACACACACTAAAAGATACATGGCGGGATGTTCAAGAAACTGTGTCCTCAACAACATATGCGCATAAGATGAAATTTATACTTCTCTTGATATAGCAGATATCCATCATTTTTTGGGGGGTCTCTCAGTTCTGCACATCGCATTCCGAGTTACTTAATCCCACCTGGCATATGAAGGGTTAAGATGACACAACGGATTTCGATGAAGCATATAGTGTGAACATGTAAGTCTACCACTTCAGTGCTTGGCTTAAACCTCATTTCACGTAATGTTTCGGCAGGTGTCAGATATAAATGGACGTCAGCTTTTGTATAATAAGCAAAAGTTTTATGAAGAGGGACAAACTGGTCAGCAGTTATCCCTGTTTCATTAGGAAACAAGGGAAGCACAATCACTCCACAGAGTCTGCTGAGGCCTTGGCTCAGCTACGATGGACCCAATAACCACAGCTGCATTTTTAAAACAGTTTGAACAAGATATTTTCCATGTTTTTACATATGACCAGCCAATTTTGGATATTACATAAGGCATTTTGTTTTTTACAATTATATCTTTATATTGGCAAACATCTTTCGCCAATGAAAGTCATTTATCCTTAAAGGGACGCTCAGTTGAACTGCACGACAAAATGTACTACTGCTCGTGATATTCTAAACAGTAGAGCCGAATATTATAACATTTTTTAAAAGTTTCTGTCTAGCATCTGTAAAGTTGATGTGGGCGTGATTTTATCACCGATTTTAGGCATGACAACCGCTCAGGCTACAAGATTTCATTGGCTGAAAATGGGTTTGTGTGATGATTTATGTGGACAGCCTAACCATTCTACAAATCCATTTCCTAAATCCGTTGACTAAATGCAGCAAGACTGGCTGAAGAATGAGCATGGTGGCTTAAATGACCTATCAATGATGAGCTCAAAGATAACCCTGAATTAACAAGAGAAGCAGAAATATACGGAGACCCATTTTCAGAAGTACCGGTGACGCCATTTATGAAACGAATCCGTAGGGAATTTAGAGAAATTTTTGAAGTCGTTTTCGTTGATGCTACCGGATGCGTGGAGAAGCTGAACACTGCAATATTCCTGCTTCTGTGCGCTGGGTCAAGTGGGGCACCACCTCGTTGCAAGATGAAGCTAATCTTACGAGAGGTGAGTTTAGTTTACATCATGTTTTGAATTACTAGTATTTAAGGCATATCCATGTGTATAAACTGGAATTAAACCCAAAAGAGGAAATATCATCAGAAGTAGACAGTTCTACCGTATATACAGAAGGAGCAAACAAAATGAACCAAAAATCTTATCATATATATATATATATATATATATATATATATATATATATATATATATATATATATATATATATATATATATATATATATATATATATATATATAATATATATATATATATATATACCATATGCAAACCTGGTGTTTCAAGAAATTGAAGCCCCCTCCACAGAACAAATGGAAAGTTATGAAGTTTTCTGCTATAGCCTATCTCCAATTATATTATTTTAAGTTTCTATTAAGCTATTTTTCATTTTACATTTCTTGTATTTTCAGACTGAGTGACGGAGTTAGATACAGCCAGGGCTAACGACTTGGAGGAAATCAGATGGATTGACCGAATCTTGGCTATAACCTTCAGAGAGGCCAGGGATGATGGCGCATCCTTTATTTCACGTTCCTGGATAACTAAATACATTAAAAGCGATGAATCCTTTGTTAAAAGAAACTGGAACAAAAATCCATATGACTATCATAGTGAAAAGAGTGAGAATCTTGGAAGGCCTGAAGTCCTTTCTCAGGAGTCAAAAGACATCATAGCTGAGACAGTGGGTAGACCAAGAAAGTCTTTACGTAAATTGGTGCTTGAACTAGAAACAAAAAGGGGAAAGAAGAGAAGTTATAGTGCTGTATATCGTGAGTTGAAAAAATCTGGTATCAAGCCATTTCATGTTATCAGCAAGACCAACATCACTCAGCAACAGAGAGAAGACCTTGCATGGTTTTGTGGTTCATTTCTTAAGGATTGGGATGAAGCTGACTTTCTCCATGTTGCCGCATCCGATGAATTCTTCATTTACACAGTCAGGAAGCCAGATCATTTGGGCTGCAAAGTTGGATGATATCAGCGATGATGTGCGCTATCACCAAGTCGTGAAATTTCCTGAATGTTTTGGAATTTTTCTCTGTTTCACAGCCAAATGGTTAATGTGGATCATCAAAGAAAAAGGACAGTCATGGAATGGCGAATACTTCAGAGAAACTGTGCTTACTGGTGGAGTATTTCCTTTCTTCAAAGATCCTGAAAATGTGTTGTCTGTTGAAGAAGTCACATTTTTGCATGATAAGGCACCATGTTTCAAGGCTCTTCAGACATAGGAGCTGCTTCGAAACAATGGTATCAATTTCTTCTTGTCAAGTGAATTTCCAGGTAGCTCTCCTGACCTTAGTGTGTGTGAAAACATTGGTAGTATCTTTAAGGATCATATTCAAGTGCACACAGTGAACTATGATGGTATACCAAGCCTCGACGACCTGCGAAGAGAGGTGACCGAAGTGCTCAGGGAAATGGAGTTTGAGTCTCAGCTTTTTTGCGATTTGCTGAAATCATACCCCTCAAGAATGCAGGCTGTGGTACAGGCAGATGGAGGCCACACAAAATATTAAATACTCAGAGAGAAACTTAAATAAATACCTGTTCTGAATTACTTTTGATTTTGTCCATATCAATTTTAGTTTATGCTGTAGAAGGGGGCCTCTAATTTCAAACACCCTATATATATATATATATATATATATATATATATATATATATATATATATATATATATATATATATATGTATATATGTATATATGTATATATATATATATATATATATATATATATATATATATATATATATATATATATATATATATATATATGTATATATGTATATATGTATATATATATATATATATATATATATATATATATCTGTATATATATATATATATATATATATATATATATATATATATATATATATCTGTATATATTTATATATATATATATATATATATATATATAAAATATTTACAGATATATATATATATATATATATATATATATCTGTATATATTTATATATATATATATATATATATATATATATATATATATATATCTGTATATATTTATATATATATATATATATATATATATATATATATATATATATATATATATATTTATATATATATATTTATATATATATATATATATATATATATATATATATATATATTTATATCTGTATATATATATATATATCTATCTATATATATATATATATATATATATATATATATATATATATATATATATATATATATATATATATATATATATATATATATCTGTATATATATATCTGTATATATATATATATATATATATATATATATATATATATATATATATATATATATATATATATATCTGTATATATATATCTGTATATATATATATATATATATATATATATATATATATATATATATATATATATATATATATATATAGTCATGAAACTACAAATGTCGCTTAGTATCAAATTTACGCTACCTCAGAATATCCCGATGGGGGAATTATCACAAAGGGGAATTTATAAGTGCTAAATGGATTGGTACTGCCGGGTCTCGATCCTCAACACAGATACTTATCCAGCAACTCCAGTTGACGGTCTACCCACTAAAGTCGGTGGATAATATCTGTGTCGAGGATCGAGACCCGCAGCACCAATCCATTTATCACTTATTAATTCCCCTTCAGTGATGATTCCCCATTGGGGATATTCTCGATAGCATGAATTTGATGTTGCTGAATTTGTATCATGATTATTATAAATCACGGTGGAATAAAAAGTTTCATATATATATATATATATTGTTATGGGCCCATGCCCATCAAACATACATAAGTCTCTTAAAACACAAATAAAGTCACTAACGACCAAGTCCACAATAGGTGGAATGGCCGCAACAGAGTGTACAGAGATGGAATCAAGGAGGATAAAGAAAAACTGAAAATAAAACCTTAATATTTAATACAAACTTTTAGAAAGAAATGACCACTGAGCCTCTTACAAAATACATTAAATAAACATAAAAATCAACCACACACTGAAAACATCGAATAACAAGCACACTTACACCAAATTAAGATAGACTATGCAATTACACTTTAAAGAGAGGGCCTGAAAGTAATAGAATGTTGAAAAGTCAGAATAACCTAACTTATTACACACTAAACATTTATCAAAAATAAACTGCTTCCCCTAAGTGAGCTCTAAACGGTGGTAGTGGCTAACACAGCCTTCAAATCCCGGGGCCGAGGGGATAATATATATTCCTAAGACCTTACCAAACGAAGAGAGGTCCTGTTGGCAAAATAACTGGGCCAAGGGCGCAGACTGAAGAAAGAATCACTTTAACGTCTACAATCAATGGACACAGCCGTCCGACAGGTAATCACACCTTACCATTTGGCAGAGAGGTCCCCTTGGCAAAATAACTGAACCGAGGGCGCAGACTGTAGAACAATCAATCTCTCAAAGGAGACAGCAGCAGCAACTGAAGAAAGGCAGATCTCAATCCAGTGATAATCCCAAAATAAGTCAAGCCCTCACACAATGTTAATGGTCCAGAAACGACTTAATCAGTCCTGGCAAGACAGCACCAAATACAGCTCGGATGAGAAGCCAACACCACACGTGAAAATAAAACAAGCTCATTGTAATTAAAACTATACAAGAAGTCAGAAATGTCGGGAGGAGGAAACAGGGTCATTACGTTCCAAAAAGATAATTACTCCAAAGTGACTTATTCAAAACAAATTAATTTACGTTAAATCTAATACATACTGACAATATATATATATATATATATATATATATATATATATATATATATATATATATATATATATATGCTTCATGATTATATATAAATCACAGGTGTGATAAAAAAATTTCATAAATATCTTCCCTATATTACATATACTGTATTCCTTGTCTTGGAATACAATATTCCTTGTCCAAGGGTACAATCTGGGGTCTAGCTCATGAACAGGAGGGCTTACTAATACACCTTGAGATTCTGACTGCAATTTCTAGGTCAGGTAGGAAACTAAAAAGTAAAATAGTTGGGCTGAAGGCCGTGTTTCAACAAGGGGTTTGCAGATAAATACTTAGGTTTACTTTAAATGGAATATAATTACAGTTAAAAACGTCAATCAGAAGATTGGGGAATGATAGGCAGATACAACAGGGGTTGCCACGTGGTTAGTTATGCTATCACTGTTCAAAAACTGAATAGTCTATGATTAATCCTCTTGAAGGGGATACTGAAGAATTCTTTTCACTATAAGAAGCACAAGATGAGTCTATGTTTCCACAGCCGATGTAACATGTGCAATTTGATAATGCCAGGGGTTACACAAGGATAATTATAACTATCTTGGGGGAATCAAGGGTTGTACAGATGACACCAAGATAACTTGATTTTGTACAATATACTTGCATTAAAATTCACACTGAGCTAAGTGAGTCAGGTCTTTGTGATAACTCGTGCTTCAGAAAATGAAATGAGAGCGCAGTGGAAGATTAAAGAGACTTGACTGTTGAAAGAACCTCGACTCAGGACGTTACCTTATAATGGAGCGATGGAGGGGCCTCATTGAATTTCACCAGTTCTGGAAGGATGAGTTTAATGGGAAATGCACAGGTAATGTGACAGGGTGGTCGAAAGATGACCATGTGGAGGGGTCAGTTCAATAAGGAGCATGTACGGGTGTTGTGTGCCGGTCTGTTACTGGGATGTTTCTGAGGCTGACGACCGCTGTTTCTCGCCTGTGGGGGCTTATTTTCTTCCTCCATGCAGAGTCACTGGGACTGCAAGATGGTGGTTCAGTCTCCTCATTTTCAAAGTTGGATCTTCCCCAAGTCCTGGTGACTTCTGGCAACCCATGTTAGCCAGTTTTTATGGGGAACTCAACCTTTCTGGCGGATTTTCAGCAGGCTTTGTCTCCATTCGTCTTTTATCTGAAAAGAGGTAATTCAAGCAGTCACCAGGTTTTGGGAAAGATAAACAGATGCACCAAAAGGGGAGCAAGAAGAGAAATTTACATAGGAGCTGAGTTTCTCATGTCCTTCCTCAGCTAGGTATCAGTACGAAATTACGTTATTTTGGGTTACAAGGCAGTTTTGAGGTTTGGGTATGCTTAGGAAGCAGTTTTCCATAACAATATATATATATATATATATATATATATATATATATATATATATATATATATATACATATATATATATATATAAAAAATATATATATATATATATATATATATATATGTAAAAATCAAGTAGATTCACTGTGACTTCAGTGTATATATAATCCACAGGAAAGTGACAGGCAAAAGTAATGGACTTCTGTCTGCCATTTTCTGTGGATTCACTATATATATATATATATATATATATATATATATATATATATATATATATATATATATATATATATATATATATATATATATATATATATATATATATATATATATATATATATATATATATATATATATATATATATATATATATATATATATATATTGCTACGAATGTGAATTAGATACTTACTGGATTCTGGGCTGCAACAGATGATCACAAGGAGTTCTTTACATTACTGAGGAAAACTACTATATTTTGCCAAAACTTTGACTAAATAAGACTGGTTAAGGCAGCTCCATACAGGAGAAATCAAGAGAGAAAAATGCGACTTAGGGAAAGCTTATGTAAAGTCAAGGAGTTCTCTTGAATAATTATATTTACATCACAAACACAGATCAGAAGAATGAAGAATTATGGGGCAGGCAACAATAAGGTTCTGCTAAATGAGAGAATTCTACACCGGAGAAATATTCTACACCAATGATGTCTTCATAACAGGAACATTGCAGAGGGGTAGATTAGGGGTGGCCTAAAGCCACTGCATATGAGATAGAGTCAAGTTTTAATTCTACAGCCAAGGCTGATCTGCAATGAGATGCAAGATGGTTACCTGCAAAATAATAATAATCTGAAGGGGAACTGAGGGAGTGCACAAATAGTGCACTTATGCAGAATAACATTAACACTTAATACTTCAACACCAATTTCAGGTGATCGCACAGTGGACATAGAAAATAAATCAGACAGAGAAATAACAGGACTGTGACTGACTAAGAAGCCTTCTTCTGGTACATTATCTTTGTCAGGATGATGTTGTCCTCGTCCAATTGGGGCATGACGATGGAGGGAGGAAAATGAAGGGATGCCACCACAGAAGTGTACTGGTTCAAACCTCAGGGTCGAATACATGGAGGGAGAACAAGGGACAGGCAAGAGAATGGACAGCAGTGTCCTCTGTGGTGTTCAGAGAGCTTCTCCCCTGACTGTTGTTTCATGGCCCTTATGAAAAGCTCATAGGTCACAAGTATTTTATGAATTACAATACACAGTAGATTTTTTATTAATAAGTGTGGCTAAAGGCATTGGGAAGAACCTTTAGAGGATGATTAGCTGGTTTCTGGCATGCATTCTGACTAGAGAACTGTATATGTGCTAAATACGTCAGATATTCTGGAGATGTGAGAACATCCCTGCCTAGCGACAAGACTTTGTGAATGCGTTCTCCGGAAATGTCCAGGTTCCGGCAAATGCGTTCGTAGGTGTGTTTTTTTTTGGGGCATAGTCCCAGTGTATGTGAAGAGGTTAGTTATCACACAAACTGTCATTCGAAGATCAACACTGAATATTATTAGAAGCTTTCAGTGAAGACTGTGGTTTGAGATCTTTCGATTAAGAATTGTGAACATTGCTGTTTGGAGGTAGGAGACATTTTAGATTTCCCAAACTGTAGATTGTTCTTTTCATTTAACATATATCTCACATGAATTTGAGCATTGTGTGTACTTTATAAGTAACATGGGAGGAATTCCCATACCTTTATTTCTATGTATTTGTTTAATTAGGGTTTTATTTGACTTCTTCAGATGTTTCACTGAGTAAGAGGATAAAATGCACTCATTGGGAATGTACTAGACTTTGACTTATTTTGACCTATTGTGGGAATAATAAGTTGACTATGATAGACTGTAATATGTTTTATCATTTGGTGAACCTTAGTATTCCATTTTATTTCGTCTCTTGTTTCTTGCAGTCCAGTTATGTTAGATTTTTGTCAAATAAAATATTTTGGGTAATGCTTGCTTCGCTGTAGACCTGAAAGAGAGAGAGAGAGAGAGAGAGAGAGAGAGAGAGAGAGAGAGAGAGAGAGAGAGAGAGAGAGAGAGAGAATGAGTGTGTGTATGTACAGATGTGCATTACCAGTAGCTTTTTGATTTAGTCACTATCAAGCTACCAATAGAAGGGACTTCTCAACTTTTTAGGAAAAGGTAAGCAATGAGATTGACTCTCGACTGTGTAGTGTAACACATATATAACCTTGGGGATTATGCCTTGGCATCATCGTAAGTGGTGTGCAAGTCAATCCCCGCCTCTTTTTCTATAGAATTATGCACGTGGGTCATTCCCAGGTGTCATGACATCCAGACTTTTTCTTTTTGCCTGCTTCCCTTCTAGTCGTCCGCCGCCGGTGAGGGATTCACATCCCCTAGAAATAAGGATCTCAGGCAGTCATTTTGAACAGAGAGAGTGATTCAGGCTTACCCATATAGGGAAAGAGGGAGAGAATTGGGGAAGTGGCAAATGAGACCCACAGTTTTTTTTATTTAAAAATAATTGAATTTTGTCCTTTTATCTGTTATGTTATTATGGTAAAAAGCTGGTGAGGTTGTTTTGAAAGAAGTTTCCTTCGTTGCAATATATATATATATGTTGATGATGTTGCCTTGTAATATGTATATCATGCGATATTTTGATATATTTACTCTTTTATTTATCTTGTGTTATATGTAATGATAGTGATTGTTGAAGTGTTGGATTTAGTTTGGCATCAGATCTCAAAGGAACTAATGATTTAAATAACTTAATAGCATAACTTAGAATTGATAAAACAATTTTAATAGTCACATAGTATGAGTAACGTGTGTGTGTGTGTTCAGCAAAGACTTGTTTCATTTCAATTGTCATCAGTTGAGATAAGAGAGAGCGCTTTGTTTTGGGTTACACAATGAAAGGTTAGAATAACAATTGCTGATCAGTTCTGGAAATCCACTTGAGGTTTTCGTCTTGTTTACAAAACATGTTAATCATAATTAGCCAATTGCTGTATGTTTCAGTCGTGTAGAGGTTTCTGTTAAAAGTTTGTCCCATACATGAATAAGACAAGTGATTTTGCATTATTACGTGCATTGTTCGAGTCATGTAAACCACCTTGAGAGAATGGATACATGTCCTGATCAATTATGTCATGTTTTGTAAGATCTCATTCAAAATGTTTTGCTGGAGTGACGTCACCTTCATTCTAGAACTTTTCTTTTGTATCTCGTAACCAAAATGCTTTAATGACATCATGTAATTGTTGCATGTGCTACTGGAATTCTGAAATCTGTTTCTTTCTGATTTCCAAGACCGATTAGTTTGGTTCCCTGTCTCTCTCTCGTTCTTAAAAAGAGATTACTTTTAACATAGTATATTTGTGGTCACGTATTAGCATTAACTTTTGATATCTAAATTAAGTAAAATTATTTAATAATATGGATATCAGTCAAAGGATGTATAAACTTGATCCTTTAATATAAAAAAGAAAAATGTAAATTGTTTAAATTTTAAGACAGGCAGTAGAGATGTATGAAAATACGATTAACATATTTGTAACGGTGCCTGGTAAAAAGTATGTTTAGTGAAATTAGCACAGCTCAAAGGGATTTTACAGAGCTTTTCACAAGTCTGTGTAAGGTAACGTGAATTTTACTTATTAATACCATGGTTTAATAAGTTAGGGAAATTTTGCCTCAGTGAAATTATTATTGATAAATCTTATGTGCATTTTTGCGTGTTTTTCCTGTTGGCAATCTCTTCATATTTTCACATTTTTTATGTTTGTGATGTAACATTTATTTACGTAGCATTTTAAATATTTATTGGTAATTTAACATTGCATACTTGATTTAATTTTTCATTTGTTAATATTTTCTTTTCAAATCTTGAGTGATTCTTGATGGTTTAAATTTTACTTGATTAATTTAAATTCATGATAAAGTTTTTGTGAATTAGTTTTGTTTCATAATTTAATTCAAGGATTAATTAAATTTTGTGTTATTTTCAAGTAATAGTAAATTTTTCAGATTGTGAATTCTAATTATAAATTTTAAATTTTAAATAAATTTTTAAAAAACTGTGTTTCATTTATTGACCACCAGTGAATAGGATTAATTGTGTGTGCATAAGACAGAGTGATAAACATGTTTTGTTGTTCTATTTTTGCTAAAATGAAATAGTGGAAATAGCTAAAGTTATTTTGATGGAGTGATGCCCTTTTACTCTAGCATATTTCTTGTTTAATTTTTGATACCTCACACATATTCTGATAAACTCAGCTTGATTTTTCAAGTGATTAGGTTAATAAGTTTTTTAAGGGATCACTGTTACCTTTAGAGTACTCAGTCGTAATTCTTATTGTTATGAGAGTTCAGGTATCTGGCTGAAGTGAGGTAAATTTTTGAACTTTGAGATTAGTTGTGTAATAACCAGGTACTTGGTACGCATCGTGACAATATATATATATATATATATATATATATATATATATATATATATATATATATATATATATATATATATATATATATATATATATAATATATATATATATGTGTGTGTGTGTATGTGTGTGTGTATATATATATATATATATATATATATATATATATATATATATTATATATATATATATTTACAATTACATGATTATTATCACTTTTGTACGTGATTCATTTACCACACATTACCAAAAATAAGAGACAGGTGTAGGTCTGACCGGTTTCATGAATGTAAATTTGAATTTAATGGTTTAATGGTAAATTTACTCACAAAATTTTGGTATGGCAATGGGAAACCCTTTATCCCAGTGTTAAATAACTTATATATGGAATTTTTAAAAAGAAAATATTAAACAACATAATCCCATGCAATGTAACATGGTTTAGGTATGTTGACGGCATAATTTGTGTATGGCCAGGGAACCAAGATGTAAATAACTTTTTTGCCAAGTTAAATCAATTATTAAATTCACTATGGAAATGGAAAATGATGGGTGCTTACCCTTTTTGGATGTCCTCATACGAAGAAATAGTAGTGGGTTTAAAGATAGTGTGTATAGAAAACCCACTAATATTTCTTTCCATGTGCATTTCTATTCCGGACAAAGCAATAAGGTTAAAAAATCAGTGTTTTCATCCATGTTTTTAAGAGCATGACGGGTATGTAGCCCTGAATATATTGATGAGGAAATAGATAAGATTAGGAAGGCAGGCAAGAAATTGAAATATCCTGACAGTGTATTATTAAACTGTGCATTTGAAGCGGCAAAAAGACTATGTATCAAAAGCAAAACGAACCTTACAACACAAAAAATTTGCTTGTTCTGCCTTATAATAATAATATGAAAGATATCCCTCATCTTCTTAAGAATTTTGGTGTTAATGTCGCATTTAAGAACAATAAAACAATGAAAAATGTACTTATCAAGAACTCCCCTGACAATACTAAAGGGTGTGTATATAAAATTCCATGTAAGTCTTGTGACAACTTTTATATTGACCAAACGGGGAAAGCACTGGAAAAAAAATATATTAAACAGCAAAAGAAATGTGTGAGATATGGACAGGGGAACAGTGGTATTTTTATACATGTTAGTGAGAACAATCATGCTATCAACTGGGAAGGGGCGAAAAGGATTGTATATTCTAATAATGCACTGGAAAGGAATATCATTGAAGCTAGTTTTATCAAAGAAAGTTACAACCATAATATGGATATCAGTCAAAGGATGTATAAACTTGATCCTTTAATATAAAAAAGAAAAATGTAAATTGTTTAAATTTTAAGACAGGCAGTAGAGATGTATGAAAATATGATTAACATATTTGTAAACACAGTACAGGGGCAGTAGTGCTAATGAGTTTCCAAACTCCACCTCCCTGACACCTGTCAGGTGTGGATCTGAGGTCGCGTATGGTTTGTTTATCAACATTGTCCCCTGAGAGTATATTGTGATTTTTAGCCAAATGAGTTTTGAAGGCCACTCCTACCTCGACACCGGCCTGAGGGGGGATATGTAGTCTCTAACGGTCGTGTATGTTCGTCAGTACTGTTCTTGTAGTATATATATTTGTGACTTCTTATACTCTGTATCAGTCCTTCGTCAGTGGCTTGGAAATAAAGTCGAAACCAGTCAGGACCTACACCCCGTTTCTTATTTTTCACCTGTGGTAATGTGTGATACATACAGTAAATATATATATATATATATATATATATATATATATATATATATATATATATATATATATATATATATATATATATATATATATATATATATATATATATATATATATATATATATATATATATATATATATATATATATATATATTATATATATATATATATATATGTGTGTATATATATATATATATATATATATATATATATATATATATATATATATATATATATATATATATATATATATATATAGTATATGCAGTGGAATTGCAATGCCAATAATTTAAGTGAGGCAAGATGCAATAAAGAAAAAATACAGAGTTACATTGGCATTTTTTCCATGATTTCAGGGTGGGGCAAGTGACACCCCCCTTACCCCTACGTGCGGGCGCCCACGAGAGCCTCCAGATTTTGCGTATTGCCAGCATCCATTTATCGAAAATCCTCGTCTAGATTTACGATTTTCATCCACATATTATATGTCAGGCAGAAATTAGTTATAAATTAGTTTAAAATATAATACAAAAATTATAATTTTCAAGAATACTAGATTTAAGCTATATACAAAATGTGAATACAATAGTTTTTTCCAAGAAAGTTTGTGACATAGTTGGGCCATAACTATGACGTCACTCATCAAACAAATTGACGTAGACCTTATATGATAATATCAATGGCTATTCCCTATTCGTTAATGCAGATGTATTTTTGACAGATATATTAGTTTACAGGTGACACACTTACCTTTCTATATAGAATATTAACCTAAATATCGTAGTATCTCTAACGGGATAGATCGTCTTCAGCAGTGATTGGTAGTTGTCCTTTCTGACGTCATCATCCAGCAGCCAAAGAACACAGACTCTTTCGTTCCACAGGTAAATAAATAAATATAAATGATAATGAACACGTTCCAATATAAAAGGAAACTTTAAAGAAATTCCTGGGGAAAATCTTGAAAATCTAAGTAAACAAATTGCCTCTCTCTCTCTCTCTCTCTCTCTCTCTCTCTCTCTCTCTCTCTCTCTCTCTCTCTTACCAGTATCACTGTGAACATTTGACCCCAAGGGAAAACCAGTGCGTAGATAAATCTATAATAAGAAGAATATTTTACTCACCTGTGTAAACAGCAGAGACAAGTGCAGTCTCTGTGAAGGGAGGAGAGGTGACTATGTTTGTTCTGTCTGTATACAGACATATGGTTTAGGTGCAATGCTGTGTTGGGCAGTCAGGTTGCTGCTCTCGAATGGAAGAAGAAGAAGAAGAAGAAGAAGAAGAAGAAGAAGAAGAAGAAGAAGAAGAAGAAGAAGAAGAAGAAGAAGAAGAAGGACTTGACTGCATGGCTGCTTCTGGACATCTGAAGACTAAATCTTAGCACCTTCAGGACATGGGATAGACAGAAGCCCAGTGCTGACAGACATAAATAAAACCACACAAGGATGAAGATGAATGAAATGATTGATCTATGAAAGAAAGAGAGAAAGAAAGAGAGAAAGAGAGAAGACTTACCTTGAAAACCCACAGGGCACCAAGTCCCCCCTCTCGACGAGGTATTAGTTGCTCTTGGAAAGGCAAGGGTGTCGGAATGTGCCAAATTCCTCATTGTCGCTTGGTCTTCTTGTGGGTTGAGAAGGGTCCTTCCTCCCTCCCGCCCTTCCTTCTTGACTGATTGCAAGAGTCTTCTTCTTGACTTTCTTTGTGTTTGCCTTCTCTAGAGATTTCTGATTTTTCCTTGATTGCTTGATTGCAATCAAGGATTCTTCAGCCTAAGATTCTTTTAGAGATGTTTATTGTTGTTCCAGTCATTAACAAAAAAAAACTTGTTGCAATATCAGCAATCAAAAGAATGGGGGAGGGGAAAGATGATTTCACAGAATGAACATTTCCCATGAAAATCAGAAAAATCTTATACAAAAATAGCCAGTCCAATATAATATGAAATAACCAACTTATTTATTCAGTGAATAACTTTGACCAGGAATGAACAACTGAAGCTGACTTTTGTCAGTCGATTTTTCAAGTCCATTTTTGTAAAATTAGAAAAATGCCGCCTTTTGACCAAAGGCTTCTTTTTTGTATTACTGTTTTTTATCAAGTGTTTTCTGCACACACAGACAGACACTCATTACTTAAGGCGCACCTTTGGAAGGTGCACTCAACCAAAGTGGATGAAGAAGAAGAAGAAGAAGATGAATCAATGGCTGAGTGGTGATGTTCCTCTTGGCTTATTTTGCCAGGCCCAGGAAACATCACTCTTTGCCTACCTACCGCCTACCAGTCCACCTAAATGTGGATGGGTACCAGTGTCGGTCTGTCTGATGGGCTCAAGAAAAAGGTCAAGGTCAAGGAAATTACTTTCTGTGTGTGGTGCGTTTCTGACCTTCATAGAAGCAGTCTGTTTCTTTCTTTCTTGAATGTTCAACTCCACTAACAGTTTATCTTGTACGACAATACTTTGTACTTAGTGTATGCATCCCTATAAAATAGTCCTTCAGAGGAGACTGAAAAGGGAGAGAGAGAGAGAGAGAGAGAGAGAGAGAGAGAGAGAGAGAGAGAGAGAGAGAGAGAGAGAGAGAGAGAGAATTCATCAAATAATAATAATAATAATAATAATAATAATAATAATAATAATAATAATAATAATAATAATAATAATAATAATAAGGTGGTAAAATGAAACACATATAGAACTCAGAACATCTTTATTTGAGAATGAGTGTGAGTGAGAGTTAAAATCAAATTCAAAATTTGCTTCTTCGTGTGGAGGGAAAAGATCACAGAATAAGGCCGCACTGGGTCACCTTGATTTCCGTATAATTTGGATACTTCAGGATGGCGTCAATCAGGACTTCCAGTCCTTCCTCCACCTTCCCGAAGCAACTTCTTTTTCTGATGCTGGGATCATCTCTGGTGACGATCCAAAGCACTGAAGCGTCGTCATATGAGATGTTTCCCCTCACTTCTCCCGCCTTCAGTGGCGTCTCTTCATAGGTCTTCTTCATCTCCCTCTCCCAATCCTCCCTCGATGACAACACTGCTCGAGTTGATTTGCCTCCTCCTCCTCCTCCTCCTCCTCCTCCTCCATGGGATATATATGCACCCATGAAGACGTTTATATCTTCCTCGCCCATATGCCTTATATCAAAGACCTGAGTGCTGGCGTAAGAGGGTCCCATCCCTCCTGCACACATGTACAGGAAGTTGAGACCCCGAATGCAATTCTCAAAGACCCTGATGACGATCCTTCCAAGGTGGGTGGATCCATATACCAGATCCAGGAACGCCCTTGGAAGGGAAGAAGGAGGAGACCTTTGCATCAAGGACTCAAGCTGCCGAGTGAAGTAGCAGGATATTCGTTAGAATAATAATAATAATAATAATAATAATAATAATAATAATAATAATAATAATAATAATAATAATAATAATCCTTATTTTTAATAATATTATAATTGGTTGCATCAACTGCAATTTCCATAGACATGAAAAAGAGAAGAGCAAAGGAAGAAGAAGAAGAAGAAGAGGTTAATTGAAATGCCAAATTTTAAAGAAATAAAGCAAAACAAATATATTGTGGATGAAACCCCTGTGCAGGAAACTTCCACAATATTATTATTAGCTCTTTATTATCCTCCTCCTACACCAAAGTCTCATAAGTAGTGCAACTAAACACTTACAAACACTGCACCACTCAACTCTATCTATCTTGAGCTCATTCTGCTTCTTCTTCTTCTTCTTCTTCTTCTTCTTCTTCTTCACAAAAACCTGTCATCCTCCTCCACTCTTCCACATGACTGAACCATCTCAAAACACAATGATCCATCCATACTACACAGACAATTCAGCTATACAGCTCCTATCTTTCTCTTTCATTCATATTCAGCATTAACACCTCACTTCCATAAAGGAGAGTTGGCTCATCAATGACTTAATGCACACCTCCTACTGCCTTCCTTCCTTCTTTCCTTCCTTCCTGCACCTATTCTGTGACTCACCTGTTCCCTCATCCCGCCAACATCCAAAATATATACTCCAAAATACTTAAAAAGATCATCCATTCTCCCAACATCAATCTATTTCAACTTTCAAACACTTTCAGATTCTCTCACCAGTTCCTGCAGTTTCTCTTCACTATCCATCATCATCAGTACTGTATCATCTGTAAACATGGGTTATTCCACACAATCTAGTCAAGAATGATTTTCTTATTTACAATTTTGCACCAACATCTGCTGCTGCTGTCCTTTCCATGTTTGCACACACACCCTGCCCTTTCACCTTTGTCTGTCTCACTCAGTGCCAAAACATTTTGCTTTCTCTCTCTCCTGAAACAAGTCAACTGTTGTTATTCCTCCCTTACCCTCTACACCACATCCATGCACATTCAAACCCCCAAGTTGCAGCATCTTTTCTTTTTTCCATAAAACGTGATCTGGGTCAGTCAATGATGGACTCACATTCCATGTCAAGAACTGTTCATGATGCTCATTTCAAATTAAGGACTTCCTCAAGTAATAGTGAACTTGGACAGTGATTCCTAAAGGATTGTGAAAGACAGAAAGGAATCTTACTCATATAGGAATAAGCTTACCTCTATGACAAAGCATCTTGGTGGGAGAACGCCTTCCTGAAGATGTGTGAAAGAGACTTGGTCGTTGGACTCGATCTTGACTGGAGCCACCCTCAGTTTCGCATCGTGGGTGTTCACAACAAAGATCCCATGAGAGTTTGTTTGAATCTGTTCCTCTATATTGTCTGATAGATTCCTGAACCTTGCTCTCATCTTGAGAATTTCCTGTAAGGGCAAATCCAAGATGAAAAAATATATTGTGAAGAATATCAGGTAAATAAGAGAAACAGATTATAGAGATAATTATGGTGAATGGGGTTATGAAAATGGCTGAAGTCATAAATATTCATAAGTCCAGAAATATCTCTTGATTTCAAAACCTTTATAAATCAATCTGAAATATAATCAACTCACAGGTAAGGACAGATTTGATCCAAACTTCCATTTTATTTTAGTACTTTGTAAACAATATCTCGGAAATGTCTTGCATCATAAAATGGGCGAAAGAGAGGAAATAAGAAAGTAATTGTCCCTTTCTTGAGTGAATTGTTACCTAAGTATGAATCATGGACGAGAGAGAGAGAGAGAGAGAGAGAGAGAGAGAGAGAGAGAGAGAGAGAGAGAGAGAGAGAGAGAGGACAAACCTTCAGGAAGTTTTCTCTGTCTCGTTTGTTCTTCTGAACAAGATCCTGCAGTTCCATTATCTTCCCTCGAAAGTTATCCACGACGGCTCCGGTTTCATCGAGAAGAAGTCCATTTGAGGCAAAGTCAGCAACAGATGACACTTTAGCATCGAAGACCTTGATGCCCTCTACACCTTGGAGCACAAGTTGCAACTTGTTCCCCAGGAGATCAGCACATTGATCAATATCTTCAACTTTGCGGTCATTTGAAAGCCTCAGCTCCTCCATCGTCTCCTTGAATACCTCGATGTCTTCATTAGCTCCATGAAAGACAACCTTCATCTCACTGAAGCTTGTAAGGAGGTTCCTCGCCTCAGCCTCTGTTGCCTGACAGTCAGCAATGCTCTGCTCAGTAGATTTCTTGATGAGATCCTTAGTAGACTCTAGAAAGGATCTCTTTACTTCTCTGGACAAAATCTTAGAGCCCAGATTCACGGATGAAAGTTGCTTCACGACATCAAGGAGGCCTCTGTTAATCATGAGGTCTTCAGCTGAATCGTGAGTGAATCTCTCCCTACAGAGAGGGCAATGTTGCTTTTGGGTCGAGATGAGCTCATCGATGCAACGTCCACAGAACTCGTGGGAACAAGGGAGGATCCTGGGGCAGTGATCTTCATTGTAGGTATTACAGCAGATCTTACATTCCAGGGGATTGGACTCCTGAAAAGGACACAGAGATCAGCGACCCTTTAAGATGCAAGTGTGATCTCCCAAAATATTATCTTTCTTGCTAAAAAAGTGACCCTTTACAGCTTTACCTGGTACCAAACACTCGAAGGTCTAACCCATAGGATCTGGATTTGCTAATCTAAACAGAGTTATCTGAAGCCCAGCATCAGATGTCAGTCAGTGGTGAAAACGATGACAATAGAATATATTCAAAATTCACTAAAAATCTTTTTGGACCCTTCACACTGATCACATTTCCATTTGTTAAGTCTGTCTCTAGAAAATTAGGCACTTTGTTGGTATGCTTTTGTTTTTATATAAATTTATGCAAACATTGTAAAATGGTTTTTCTCCTATTTTGGCAAATTTGACATTTCTGCTACAGATGTTTGGTTAATCTGTTACAATGGCTTCTATATCTACCAGTAATGGGAGGACCACAACGGGAAACTGGGCTTGTCTGCTGAGTTCCAGCTTGAGCTGAGTTTTTCACTTACTAAAACCCCATCTAATTTGACCTCAAGGGTACAGTTTCCATTGGTTCCTTCATTATTTTTAGAGATCACGGGGTTGGAACTAAATGTAAAATTCTTCAAAATCATTTCTAAACTATCAAAAAATAATTATTTTATTTGAAAACAATGAAACAACTATAGTCATGACAAAATATAAGAAACTCCCAGTTTCTGACAGACTGACACATCCAGCAGCAATGTTCACCAGTTGCCTGGGGGTACGTCAGACAACCAACTCGATGAGGAGGTCATGACCTCCATCCCCTGCTTGATTCCCACAAGAAGGATGAAGCCTATCCAGAAGCCAAACCCCAAGGAAACTGATAAAAATGCTTGAAGAAGGCAAAGTGGTAACCAGACTTTCATGCTATCAAGAAGAGAACTAAACCTTACACATTGTCAGTCAGTGGCAGAGACTATTTACAAACTGACTATGGTGTCACTTCATAACAAGATGTTTATCTTCTGTCTTCTTGAAAGAGTTTGGTTTCATGTTTATTTAAACTTTGGTGCCACATTAAAGTCTGGGATTCACATTGTTTTAAAAAAAAATGTAAAGGACAGAGATGACTGACATAATGCAACCTGCACATCAGTGCAGTGATAATGTTCCACTTATTATTATTAAAGACAGGAGGAAAATAGTTCCCCAGTTCTTTGTAGCAATAATGTAGGAATTTCGTTTAAGTGTTCATGATACTCAAACTTAAGATTAAATTTTTGTTCCCAAATGTTATTGAAGAGGAGGAAGTGACTGAATGGTCAGCCTTTGAGTGTTGTAAGTCAGTCACTCATGTTCACATGGGGAGTTTTGTCTCAACAACCACCTATATGTTCAGGTATCCTACTGGGAAGAGAATTCAGTCGTATAACCAGTGCATAATTGTTGACTGCATTGGTGGCAGCCTTCAAAATGTAAGCATTGCACCTGAGGCAATGTTGGCACATTGCAAATCATTGATTAATGATTGTGGAATTATTTCAGTGTCGTGACAGAAACCGTGGCTGCCTTAGGGATGTCAAGAGTCCTACTTTGACGTCCCCTGAGTCACAGGGGAACCTCTAACTCTCATGCTACTCATGGCTTCGATTACCTTATGGAAGGTACTTGTTTATTTATCAATATCAATGCCAAATGAAAAGAGTTTTGAAACAAAGCTTTCGTTCTACAAGGCTTTCTCCATGTATAAAGAAAGATATCTCGCATAATAAGTACATAAGAAAAATAATCAGAAGAAGGTGTGCATACTTCCCCCAGATTAATGCAATCGATCCACGCGTCAACCTGACTGCTTAAAAGAAAAATTCGAGTTATGTAAATTACTTTTAACCAGTTTCATAAAGTAAGGAACATCAGAGAACAAAAACTTCTCAGGCTGCCTTGGAATTTTTGGAAGATATCTTATTTTCAAAAGGGTCAGTTTTAAACTCTCTCTAAATGCAAGCAGCACTCGAAAGGTTTGTTTAGGTGCGTGGCCTAGAGTCTAGGCCGAGTGAAGTCAACAATTCTATGAATCATACCCATACCGGCAAGCTAGATGACCTGTTCCTTCTACATCATGATTTCAACATTATGTAGACAGCCTCGACCATCAACTAACTCTACAAGAATTATTAGGAGGCTCAGAGACCGAGCATAGAGAAACCCACTTCCACAGACTCCAATAGCAGAAGCCGTAAGTATAAACTAACTTCGAGGAAACATCAAGACACCTGAGAGAATCCGAAGGGAGAAAAGAGCAACAGAACACTCCCCAATGCGACGGGAAACACTGACAGTGGGAAAAAATTAAAAATATTGCCCATAGGCGTGAATCACGAACTCACTCTCGCCCTATGTCACACACCACGGCCAAGGGCTCTTCCTATGGAGCACAAGAATACCCTTGATGCCGCACAGACCACCAGCCAGACGATGAGGTCCTCCAACCAATATAAATTCATCAATCCAGTGGCGTCATGTCTTTCACCTAAGGATTAGTTGTTAAGTCCACATGTTGCAATAACAACTCACCTAAAGAGAAAAAGAAGAAGTATAGAATGATTCAGAATTTCAAAGTGTAAAAGAAATGACAATCTCTGCAAATAATGCCTTTGACATCAATAGAAATTGCTTCAGAGAGAAAATATGCACAAAAGAACATACACACACAACACACACACACACACACACATATATATATATATATATATATATATATATATATATATATATATATATATATATATATATATATATATATATATATATATATATATATATATATATATATATATATATATATATATATATATATATATATATATATATATATATATATATATATATATGTGTGTGTGTGTGTATATATATGTGTGTATATATGTGTGTGTGTGTGTGTGTTTGAGTGTGTGTGTGTGTATCTTCCACATACACTCTGAAATGCATAGAGCAATTTCACCCAAACTTGGTATACATGACTTACTATATGGGAAATGGGAAAGAATACTGTGGGGGTCAGACATCACTGGCACGAAAAGGGAGGGGGGGGTTATGGGAATGGGTGATATGTGAAAATAACCGAAAGCAACAGATATAAGTGTCTAATCCATAGTTGTTGAAGACGCTGAGATGAACAGTGACACTTCCAGTGCCCTTTAAATCCAAGTTCAGACCCAATAGAAAGGGAGGTGAGAATGTGTGGGAAGGGGGGTGAAATGTAAAAATAACGAAAACGACAGATATCAGTGTCTGATTCATGGTCACTGAGATGAATAGTGACACACCTAGTTCCCTTTAAGTCCAAGTTCAGCCCCAATACGGAGGGAGGGTGAGAAAGGGTGGGAAGGGGGTGACATGTAAAAATAACAGACAACGACAGAAATTAGTGTGTAATCCAGTTTTCGAGGTCACTGAGATGAATAGTAACACTCCCGATGCCAATTTCAGCTCCGATAGAAAGCAGGGATGACAAGGGCGTGGAATGGGGTGACATGTAAAAATGATTGAAAACAGCAGATAGGTTTTGAGGATGCTGAGATGAATAGTGACACTTGTGGTGCCCTTTAAGTCCATGTTCAACCCCAAGAGGAAGGGAGGTGAGAAGGGGTTGGAAGGGGGTGACATGTAAAAATAACCGATAAAGACAGATATTGGTGTCTAATTCACAGTTTTCAAGGTCGCTGAGATGAACAGTGACACTCCTGATGCCCTTTAAGTCCAAGTTCAGGTCTCATACGAAGGGGGAGAGAAGGGGTGGGAAGGGGGTGACATGTAAAAATAATTGAAAACAACAGATATTAGTGTCTAATTAATAGTTTTTGAGGTTGCTGATATGTTGGTAAGAGAGAGAGAGAGAGAGAGAGAGAGAGAGAGAGAGAGAGAGAGTTAATCAGTTGTCATTCAGAGTTTTCACAGGCATTGCCAAGTTGGTCAGCTAAAATATATATACAGTATATATGTATGTGTGTATATATATATATATATATATATATATATATATATATATATATATATATATATATATATATATATATATATATATATATATATATATATATATATATTAAAAATTTTCCCTCCTACGCCAAGTTTTTATACTAAATTTAAAGTAAAAGGACTAAGTAATTAAATAAGGCAAATCTAGTACAATTCACTGTAAGAAATTCGCCCCTAAAACCTCTCGCCATTGTCTTTTTGGGGGAAATCCCCTTTAAATCTCTTCTTGTCCAAAGTGTTGTCGGAAACCCCTGAAATTCCCAGCATGGACTCCTGGGCAGAGCGATCACAACGCAACCTAGGAAGAGAAAGCCGTAACTTTCAATGCTATAAAAAGGTCCTGGACGAGACTCTATGCCTCAGAATTGTCGGCGGCGCCACGGACTCCAGAGCTCCTCCCTTGCTCTATCCACTGCCTATGTCAGACACGAGGCTGGCAGGAAAAAGTAACTTCTGATGTGAATTAATTGGCTCCTTCGCTGGCCCTCATAAGATGAGAACTTCAGCTCCCAAAGAAAAGGTAAAGTACCAAGATTTAAAGTTTTTTGTCAGCCACATTCCCCTATTTTCTTTATCTATGTTCCATTTCACAGTGCGATCTAATTACAGTGAGACCTGTATTGCTTTATATTTGGTGCTGTCTAATTTGCAAAGCAGTTACAAAAAGAGTAACGTAATCGTTTGATGTCCGAGTCACGGGAATTGAGTTCAGTTTAGGCCTCTTCTATGTGATTCCTCGATTCCGTTATTACAGTGCTAGAGCCGGTTAACTAACCGTAAGTGTCTTGATTACAGATTAGGAGTTTTCACTGTGGACTTGCGTATCATCTGTGAGCTTAGCGGCCCTCCTTACTTCATTTCAACAACTTTGAAGCAGGCAACCCATTTGTATTTGCTTCACCTCATTACTCCAGAATTATGCTTCCATACTTCTGTGTTTCTTTTGTAAATATAATGAATTAAGTTAAACCCCAGAGTTTATCTAATCACTTCCCCCTTGAAGTAGCCCTTCAGGCATATTTTGTTGTTTGACATTTTAGCTGTCCCCAAGGCCAGAGTCCAGATTTTTGTGGTAATTAAGGTAAGTTGTGCATCATCCTAGTATGCCCCATTGATCTAGCAAGACCCTAGCTTTAAAATTACAACAATATATATATATATATATATATATATATATATATATATATATATATATATATATATATATATATATATATATATATAATATATATATATATATATATATATATATATATATATATATATATATAATATATATATATATATATATATATATATATATATATATATATATATAAATATATATATATATATATATATATATATATATATATATATATATATATATATATATATATATATATATATATATATATATATATATATATATATATATATATATATATATATATATATATATATATATGTATATATATATATACATACACACACACACACACATATATATACATATATATATATATATATATATATATATATATATATATATATATATATATATATATATATATATATATATATATATATATATATATATATATGTCATTCTAATAGCCACAATGCCCTCTTAGCTTCTCCAATTCTTCGCTTTTTTTGGATATGCTTGCAACTACGAAGCCGCAAGATCCAAATGCAAGAAATTGAAGAGACTGTGATGCCCAGTCGCGAGAAACGAACACCACAGTCTCTTCAATTTCTTGCGTTTGGATCTTATGGCTTCGTAGTTACAAGCACATCCAAAAAAGCACGAAGAATTCGAGAAGTTAAGAGGGCATTGTGGCTATTAGAATTACATATGTGTCTGATAAAAGTGACCTGTAGATTCTACTGTACATATATATATATATATATATATATATATATATATATATATATATATATATATATATATATATATATATATATATATATATATATATATATGTATATATATATATATATATATATATATATATATATATATATATATATATATATATATATATATATATATATATATATATATATATATATTATCATCTTGTTGTCATTTAATTGTTTGATTTTACATTATTATTGATTAAACCTGAGCGTTAAATACTGTATTAGTCTGTTAGCTCGTTCTCCTCCTCTCAGGTGGTTTGTGTGTCTGAAACTTTTTGCTAATGGCTGTTTTGTATTTTTCATATTTGGTGCGTGAGTGGAGGTGGCTCCGTGTTTTTCCTGGTGGTGCTTCTGGCCGAAAAGAGGAATCGTTTCTGAGCAACCTTATAGAGTGGAATGATATTGGCTAACTGCTTGAATCACCCAATATCTTTGGATTTACTTGAAGCACCACGATTCTTCTGCCACGTATTTCCAGTTCCTCTTTCCTTAGTTATAAAGCCTAGGGGGCCTATCTGAGCCATGGTATGGTGATACTTGAATTATATTTCTGATCACGGCATAGGCACCTTAAACGGATCTTTGGGCTGTCCCTGCTATCTGTGCTGATTAGCGAAGCATGCCATATTCAATTCCCATTGCTGTGAGCCATGATTTGATATCGTCCTGTGTTAATCTCCGGACGCGGAGAGTTTATTTTTGAAGAGATCACGGCCAATTATTGAGAAACGGAGAAAAACCACCTTAGGAGTTATTAGAGTGTATTGGTCAGGTTATTCCTCCTTTTTGTTTGCCTCCTCCTGTCTGAACCCCTTCTTTTGTGGATAATTGTATTGCATGCTGTCTTTAGTAGTATGACTGTGTTTATTATTGTCATTAATTAATTAAAGGTGTTAGTTATTCATTTATTTGATGTAATCGTGAGGTTCAGGTGTAACTTCTGTTTGGTTATTTATGTATTAGATTAAGTTTTTTATTCTTGGTGTTTTGTTTACCCCCTGAATTGATTTTTGCACATCTTTTGTTTAAGTACTATTCCACATATCGTGGACTTAGTACCTGTGATTTGAACACTATTAGTACTTTTTGAGATTGAGTATTGAGTGACGGCAAAACCAGACATCACAATATATATATATATATATATATATATATATATATATATATATATATATATATATATATATATATATATATATATATAAATATATATATGACGCTGAACTCTCATGGGGTCTACTTACTCTGGTCTGGCTGCAGTACTGTGGGTCATGCTTAAATATGACACAGGGGTAAATTTAACAATAACCTGTATTAAGTAAAACTTCCACAAGGGCCCAGGTATCAAAGTAAACTAAAATGTAGCTTAACTGCGAGTTAGAGGCTGAGGAGGTAACCGACGGAGGTATCAAGGGAATGTGCGTCTTTCCCCTAACTTGAACGAAACCTCACTGCCTTCTCTAGGGGACGCCTTCGGGCATCTTCCTCCAGCTCTAGGACCTTACAGCCCCCGATTTCTCCTCTCCTGGACGTGATTGGCCCTGGCAATTCTCCTTAGGCTTATCAGCCAATCGGCACCAGGAAAGGTGATGCTGTATCCTAACGAACTTTTGGTGGGTTTCTTTGGGGAGGAAGATTTCTTCTATGTCTGAGAGAAGATGACCGTTGGTCGGTCCTTCATGGCGCCCTGTGACTTCATCAGGAGTCAGGGGGATTCTTACAAGGACCGAGAAGGGCTTAGCACTCCCCTCTCAAGTCCTTTGCATCCCCGCGAAGCTGCGCCACCCAGCCCGATCCTGCCACGAGCCTCGTCCTTCATGGTTACTGACTCAACTAATTAAAATTAACTATCTCTAAGTGAGCCAGTTGATGCGTGTACAAGCCAAAATTACAAGTGAATGTAATGTCTTACAACCAACACAAAAAAAATTTTATATTATTTTTGTCTTTTATTTACTCATTTATTCTTTTCCTTCTATATTTTTCCTTCTGTGCTTACGAAATCCAACAGCCTCACTCTTCCCTGGAAACAGATCAATAGCAAAAAAAATAATTTTTTTAAAGATCAAGCCCTGTGCTATACTAAACATTGAAAAATGGTGGTCATAACAATGAACAAGAAAATAATTCATTTTAACTCTGCATTGGCAACCATGGCAATATGGCACCACATTTTTAATCACATTGCATCCCGCAAATGCACAAAATTTTCCTGAAAGAATTGGACGTAAAAAACCAATAATTTGGAAATTTAGACACAACAACATAATATAAAAGCAGTGGAATTTACAAAAAAAAAACATAATTTCATATCATCAATTTACCTTTAAGACAACTACCGAAGTAATAATAGCGAAAAATCATAAATCATGCACAAAAGTTCCAGCACCTGTGCGAATGTAACATAAAATAAATATTACAGAAAATGTGGCATCTAGGTTGGTATAATATTAAACACAAAATAAGGGACAACAACAACAGCAAAAAAATGAAAGCATAAAGCATATTAAAAAAACGTTGCAAAAACAAAATCAACACAACCACAATTAAAAAAAAAAGAAAGCACAGGAAAATGATGCACAGGCAATGACATTGACACTCAAAATAACTGGAAATATCAAAAACACAAAACACGAAGCATTAAAACTTTTCGTATATCTCTGATTTCAAGGCAAGGCCATGGGACGGCAATTTACAGATTTTGATCACTGACCCCTTTCACTCACTTTGCAATGGTTTTCACTTATGACATGGGCTCTTGATCACGCCCCTGCACTGTCAGCATGGCACCCACCTACGTGCTTGCATGTTCCACTGGCTTTTCTTCCAAATGCCCAGTCAGTCCAGGGCAGGGGGGTGTACCGATTTGTTGGTGTGGAACACTAGGCTGTCCTCAAGCACTGCACGCAGTTGTGATAGGTGTTGCTCGCTTACGGCCCCAGTACAGATATGCTGAGTAACCACAGTGGTGTGTTTGATCTCTTTCACACGATATGGTCCTGTATAGGCCGGTTCGAGCTTGGCTTCGGCAGTTGCTTTCTCCTCAAATAGATTCTATCCCCTACCTGGATTGGGGAATCATGTGTGCGGAAGTGTTTATCTTCCCTCATCTGATAATTTTCATTGGCCCTCAACAGCAGTTGCTGGGTAGTTTGGAACACTCGTCAAGTCATGTTACAAAACCAAACCCAGTACTGTTCTACTGTGTAGAGTGGTATCTGTTGAGGGTCCAAGACCATCGAGCACGGCAGTTGAATATCCTGCCCAAACATCAGGAAATAGGGGGTGTCCCTAATCGAGCTGTTATAAGCGATGTTAATAGCCAGCTCAGCCATCTGAAGCAGAGACGGCAATGAAGTCGGATGAACCTGAACTAGGTATCTTAAGATACTGATCACTTCACGACTATGGGACTCAACTAACCCATTGGCTGATGGCCGATAAGCCGCGATGGTGAAATGCCTTGTTTGCATGAGAGCCGCAAACTCATGGATCATCTCACTGATGAATTCACGTCCATTGTCACTGACCAACATCCTAGGACACCCGAACCGACACACGAGGGAACATAACGCCTTAGCCACTTCTCCTGCCATCTTATTCTCCATCGCACACACGTGTGAAACTTGTGAACGCATCCACGAACACCCACATGTACTTGGGTTCTCTTTACTCGGAAGGTAGTGGTCTGACCACATCCATATGTACTCTATCTCATTTCACAGGCACCACAGGCCACAATCGGGCCATCAGTATCACATGTCTGACTTTTCATCATATTACACACATGACAATTTCTTACAAATCTAGTTACGTCCTTACGCATGGTAATCCAAAAGAAGTGCTCACGGGCTCTTCTAAGAGATCTCCCTATACCTACATGCCCAGCATAAGGGCTTACATGGATCATGGGCATGGCTCTCTCTATCAAAGCTCGAGGAAGGATGATTAGGGCTCGGATATTACCGGGCCTTTTCTCATATCTACAAAGCAAGACGCCTCCTTCAGTGAAGAACACGTCCTTCCGCAAATGCACAGAACTCGGGAACTCGCTGCTCTCACCTCTCACACTGGCCTTGATTTGGTTAATCCAGGCTTCAGAACCCTGACTCTCAACCAACTCACCCACACTCCAACTCAAAAATCAACCACACTTTCATACTCTGGGCATTTATCTTGGACTCCCCCAGTCGGAGTTCCACTTGCATTCAACTAGCTGTCATCTCGGCCACTCCCACTCACCTGTGAGGGCCCATGAGATTCCCGTTTTTTATGCTCTGCACTCCATCTGATTGACTGTCACTGTTAGCATTTGTCGTAACGTTACTGGCATTAGTGCCGGTACCGCCTGTGCCATCAACGTTACGAGACTTCTTTTGTCGTTCTTCCTTACGCTTTGCAGCATGTGTTGTTACTTCTATGACGTTCCTGGAGAGAGCATCCACCACCCTATTACTTTTTCCTGGAATATGCTCGATTTTTATGATACTGAACTCTAGAATTCGCTTGATCCAACGAGCTTGGCGATTTGTAATCTCACTCTTCTTAAATAGGTACGTTAACAGTTGGTAATCTGAACAAATCTTCACTTTATGTTCCAATAAAAAAGAGCAGTGTCTCCAACAACCATAGGACTGCCAAAGCCTCTCATTCGAAGGTACTATAATTTCTCTCTGCCCCTTTTAATGCTTGTGATGAAAAAAAAAAACTGGTCTCTCATTACCTTCATCGTCTATCTGAGATATTATCACTCCAATCGCAATATCACTCACATCTGTGGTCACAATAAAAGGCCAATCGAATCTCGAATAAGTCAAGAGTTCATCGCTCACAAGGGCATCTTTTAATTTCTGAAAAGGTTCTTGTTCCTTCTCACCCCACTGGAGATCAGGTCACTTTCTTAATGCATCTAATGGTCTTGCTATCTGCCCAAAGTTCCTAATGAATTTAAGTTACTATCCTGCGAGTCCAAGGAAGCTGGCTACATCCTTCGTTGCTACGACTTTATCGGCACAAGGCTTAAGGCCTTTGGAAGTTATGATGTGCTCAAGGAATTCCACTTTGTTCTGAAAAATTGCCATTTATCTAGGTTAATTTTTATGCCATGGCGGCTTAACGGTTCTAAAACCTCTAACAAGTTAGCCAGATGCTCCTCTACAGTGACAATAATTACAATGATATCATCTAAGTATACAAAACCTCCACAGGTTGATATGGAAGCTAAAACTGACACCATTACTAGTGAAAAATGAGCCGAAACGTTCTTTAATCCAAAAGGAAGGAAATTATATTCAAATAGCCGATTATTTGCTATAAAGGACATGTTCTCCTTACTCTCATCATCTAAGGGAATTTGATGGTAGCTCGACTTGAGATCCAGCATAGTGAAAAATTTACTCTCCCTTACTTTAAGCAAAAGTTCTTCAATCGACAGCAATGGGTAAGCATTATCTTTCATAATGGCACTCAGTTGCCTGTAATCAACACACAACCTGAGAGAGCCATCTTTCTTCTTTGACTAAAACGATTGGAGAAGCCCAAGGAGATTCGCTTTCTTGAATAGTAACCTGATCTTGCAATTGATTCATTGTCTCCCCGATTACTTGTTCATGACATGCAGGAGTTCTATAAGGCTTTGTTAGAATAGGGGATGATCTCCCATCTCTATTTTAAAAGGTATGTTAGGAACAATCATTTGCCGATTGTTCCCTTGGTGGATTGTTGCCTCCTTTGTTTTTGTTTGTTTTTAATTGCTGGCGAGTTGACGTCTGTTGGATGGCGTCAGACTTCAACAGTCAGGTTCGTAGCAGCAACGAGTCAGGTTGAGGGCAGCAGAGAGTCCGTTGGGGTAGCAGCAGCAGGTATCCGTACCTGAGAGTCAGGTCCTGGCAGCAGCATTGGAGAGTTTTTGAGGACGAGATGGTTGCCGTGTCGGCTCTGTCTTGGTCATCGTTATTGGAGGAGGACGTCAGCAGGTCTTGTCAGCAGAGCAGCGGAGAGGTTTTCCTTTGCCATGATGGTTGTCGTGTCGACTCTGTCATGGGCACCTGGAGTTGGAGGACTGTGCTTGAGGGCTAGATGGTTGCTGTATCGGCTCTGTCTTTGTTGTCCATACTGTGTTGATTTTTTGTTCATGCTTGATGTATTTATGACAAGTGTTGTAATGGTCTGTTGTGCTGTGTTACCTGTTGTTGCTGTCATTATTGTTTAATGTTTATTTTTGGACACATTATTTTTACTGATTTCAGTTTATGTAATTCTTGTTCCCCCTTTTGTCAGGTGTTTTTGTTATTGTACTGACTCTTGCAATGCTCTTCCTGTAACTACTGTTACATTGTTCACTTTGATTTTTGCTGCTGACGCTTTATTTTTGTATAATTATGAATTTTATAGTTTGAACCTGACTCGCTGTATATTATGTATATAATTTTTTTGTAAAAAAATTAATATAAGAGTCAGTACATAAATGAACATGAAAAAAAATTACCAAAGACATAGGCATGGGCAGTTCAACAAACATTACAAATAAACAACAGGTAGCATAAATAATATGGTAGCTTAGCTTACAACATAATTAATAATCAAGTAACATGAACAACACTCAAGCATTATAAATAATATAATACTAAGGCGGTATAACAAAAAGAGCAGCATAAATAACAAATAATAAATACAAAATGAAGCAGCACAAGGAAACGGTATTAGCAGACGAACTCAATAGAGCCATCGAAACAGCCCCAAGCTGCTTGACAGGAACACTACAGGACAACTCCGACAGAGTCGAAACGACAACCATCTCGTCCTCAAGCACAGTGCTGACGTCCTCCTCCAGTACCGACGACCACGAAAGAGCCGACATGGCAACCATCTCGTCCTCCAAGAAACGTACTGACATCCTCCTATAATCACGATGACCAAGACAGAGCGGACACGGCAACCATCTCGTCCTCAAGAAACTCTCCGCTGCTCTGCTCTGCTGCCAGGACCTGACTTGCAGGTACGGATACCTGCTTCTGCTGCTACTCCAGCTGGCTTGCTGCTACCCTCAACCTGACTCGTTGCTGCTACGAACCTGACTGTCGAAGTCTGACGCCATCCAACTGACGTCAACTCGCCAGCAATTAAAAACAAACAAAAACAAAGGAGGCAACAATCCACCAAGGGAACAATCGGCAAACGATTGTTCCTAACATACCTTTTAAAATAGAGATGGGAGATCATCCCCTATTCTAACAAAGCCTTATTAATTCTCCCGGGGGGTTCCTCTCCAATTGCTATCACATCTTGTATTCCTTAACTATGTCTCCTACATATCTGCGGTGATTTAAAGGCGTTGCTTTGACATGTGTTTGCAGTAGCCCTCTAAGCCATGGTTCACTGTTACCTTGACTCTACGTAGTCAAGGCCGACACTGCGTTATTGGCTGTTACAAGGGTGCATACTTCTAAATCACAAAGAGACTCACCACTTAATTCTAACCTATTACTACTTACATTAATAAAAGGTACATTCGCCCTCCCATCGACGATGGTAGCGACCCCGGGAAACATGAAATCTGCCACTTATTATGGGGATTAGTATATATGAGTGTGCCTTCTTTTAAATTTTGTGCTGGGACAACAGGAAGGGAATAAAGATGGGAAGGAGGGATTACCTCCCCTACCTCAGGGTTAGCGGGTACCACTCCCTCCCGTGTCCCCCTTGGATGCCAGGGCCACCTTGACACATCATCTCCTCTCACCCAAGATGGAAAGCTTTTGGTACTGCCAGTTCCCACAGGCATTGACACTTCCACTCCCCCTCTGTCGACCCTATAGAGAGCCACCTTGTGCTCTCACACGATGCCAATTCCCTGAATAATGGGAATCCCTTCCATGTGAGTTGTTGGTACAACATGGAATTTGTGAGTCAAGACTTGTCCACCTAGGGAGATCTGTTGGTTTACGGTTCGCTGGATCATTATCCAATAACCACTCGCAGTGTTTAGCAACAGACATCCCTTCAACACCATAATAGCACCGGTTACTAAGCATTCCTCGATCAATGAAACGCATGCTCCACTGTCCAACAAGGCATGGTATGTCCCCATTCCAATTCCCACCTCAGGAACAGGAACTGAATCTCCACTCTCACAAGAGGGAGAAGGGGTGAGAGAAGTCTGCTCTTTCCCCCCCACCAGGTACACACACCCCTTGGGCAGAGGGAGCTCTCACTGGTGGGGGAAGACTCCCACCTACATGCTGGCTGAGGGTGGCACAACTCCCACTAAGCCCTCTTCTTCTTTTGTGCTTCCCGCCACCACTGGCCCTTGGGGTGCCAGAGGGTGGATGTTCGCAGGTACACTTCTTCCTCCCCTTCCCCGCTGCATTCCCCTCCCTCTCTAGGGAGAGGTTACCCATTTGACGTGATGTCGTTTTTTGTACACTCACTAACTAGATGGTCGGTGACACTACATCTGAAACAATGCTTTTGATCGTACAATGGGCATTGGGCACGCATGTGGCCCTTTCTACCGCACTGCCAACAGAGTCCCCATGCTGTTCCCACGTTCCCCCTTCCCCTGGGCCACCATGGTCACTTGGCACTGGGGCCAACTTCGCTCAAGTTGGTTGGGGCTGGAAAAGCTTGCTGTTGTGTCACGGACTGGTTGAAGACGGCGACAATGCGTGGGGTGTAGGACAACGCCCTCCCCCATGCTTGCAGCTGTCTCTTCTTATCTAATGCCAACTGTGCTGAGTCAATCGTAGTCTCCAAGGGCCAGCCCAGGCCCAATCAGCAGTTCAGCTACTGAGGCGGGGAGAGCCTTCACCAACATCCGTTTCAAGAATTCCTTTGTCCTCCTCTGTCTGCTCTTCTTCTGGAGCCAAACTTTCATAATCGGTTGCAATTCGGGCGATGTATTCGGCGATAGTCTCCCCCACTCGTAATTCTGGACAACAGCTGGCCCACATTTCCCTTCTTGCATCCTTTTTTAGGGCAAAGGTTCAGATAAGGGCTCGTTTGAACGATTCCCAATCCGTTGTTTTGGGATTCCATGATCTTAGCAACTTGGCTGCAGACCCAGTCATCTTCGGGGTGGTCTGTGCAATTCTCTGGGCATCGGTCCAACCACCAGTGGCATTTTCGACACTGTTAACAAAGGGTTCTATCAACACAAAGTCCTCTCTGGCCTTCGAATTATCGAATTCGAGGATGGGCAATAACAGTATGGGAAGTTTCATCAGTACGCTGTCAGTCACTACACCATCTGGCGCCAGAGGCTGCATTGCAATCCCCGATGGAGCAGAAGCGATCATTCCATAACCACTACTACAGTTCCCCGCCGACGTAGAATCATTATTTGTACTACCGCTGTTTGGAATTCCTGATGGTGTACTACTGTTTGTTTCACTCACATTCATCGGGTTTTTGCCCCCATGCCGTCTCCACTTCATGTAAGCCCTAAAAAGGGCTCTTTCATTTTCTTCGTCTATTACGACACTCTGTTTTCTATTAGTCAGCCAGTCTTTGATCCAGTCTCCTATTTCTCCTACAATACCTAATGCTCTAACTTTTGTCATTATTCTCTTATGTGGAACTTTGTCAAAGGCTTTTTGGAAATCTAAGTAGAGTATATCTATTGCTCTACTACTGTCGTGAATACCAATTATGTTGTGAAAAAACTCTAAGAGGTTTGATATGCAGGATCAGTTTTGTCTGAAGCCGTGTTGACTGTTTAACAACAGGTTGCTTCTATTAATGTGATCTACAATTTGATCTGCAATTATGAACTCAAAAATCTTGCAAGGGACTGACGTTAAACAGACTGGTCTATAATTTCCTGTTCTACTCTTGGACCTTTTTTGTAAACTGGGGGCACATTACCTAGTTTCCATCCTTTTGGTGCCTTTCGTTGTTCTGTAGTTTTTCTGTAGAGTTTATATAGGTGAGGAACTATCTCCTCTTTTAACTCTTTCATTTCTCTTGGATGAATCCCATCCGGGCCAGGAGATTTGAACTTGTTTAGTTTTTCTGTTTTGTCTTTAACGTCTTCTTCTGTAAATATTACTTTGTCAAGTGGTTCTGCCCCTTCATATTTAATACCTGGTTCAGGGATTGAGATAGTGTCTTCAGTTGTGAAAACACTAGTAAAAACTTATTCAATAAATCTGCTTTTCCAAGTCTCAGTTCACTAAGTTTCCTTTATTTTCTCTTAAGGGACCTATGCTCTTTTTTATTGGCTTCCTCCTGTTAACATGCGCAAAGAATTCTTTTGGGTTTTCCTTACAAGCTGATGTAATTCTCTTATTCTCGTCTATCTTTGCATTTCTTACTAATTTGTCCATCAATCTACAGAGTTCTTTGTGCCTGCTTGCTTCTTCTGGTGTTGGGTGTGGAGTCACTGATTTGTGCAACTTGTCTTTATCTATTATTTTATTTTGAATTTCTCTGTTGAACCACTTTCGCTGAGGGTTGCCATTTGTTTGTATTTGCTTTAATGATATAGATCTGGAGCGCTTTTCTGTGTATTCTTCTAGAAAGGTTTCCCAGTACTTATCTATGTCTGTGTTCTTGTTGTACTCTAGATTTTTGACATGCTCCTTTAGTTTTTTAGGTATCCTCAGTCTAATCTCTATAGTATCTTCTCTTCTCTTTTATGCTGAATATTAATATGAAATGTAATAATTTTATGGTCGCTTTTGCTTAGATTTGCACCTACTGAAAGATCAGACACTAGGTCATCTTCTGTTGGTAGGACGATGTCTAGTATGTTCTTTCCTCTAATAGGTTTGTCAACCCATTGGTGGAGAAATTCATTTTTGACAAATTCCAAAAGTCTCTTTCCTTCCAAGTTTGATGTAGAGGTCATAGTGTCCCAGTGTAGTGCTGCATTGAAATCTCCCACTATCATGCAGAGTTTGTTGTTTACTTCTTGTCCTAGTAGTGCAGGCAGCTCCTCGTCGGACATCTGTGGCTGGTGGGGAGGTCTGTACGCTGGTATTAGAGTTAGTTTCTTCCCTAAACTGTTTATATTGATGTCAGTTACTTTTTGAGTGGTTGTAATTTTACACTCTATTGGATTGAGCTGGTCCTTGACATTTAACATAATGCCTTTACTTTTTTTTTGTTGGGTCTATCTGTTTTGAACAATTTATATCCTGCTATTTGGTACTCTCCTACAAAGTCTCTTGTTGCCTCTTGTATCCATGTTTCTGTGATACCTATCATGTGTCATTCTTCACTTGCTATCAGTGCTTTGAAGAGATCTGCTATGTTCCTAATAGACTGTGCATTAAACTGGGCCACTCTGAGGGACTTTTCTGTCTTCTCTTTTGTCCTCGGTGGCTTTATTCTTTCCCTTATTTTCACTGTTTCTTGCAGTGCTGTCACTAACCAGATGTGTTTCAAGAGGTAGGTTTTTGTTAACAAGAGAGAGAGAGATCTACTAACTATTTCAAGGCCTATAACACCCTCCTTTTTTAATATAACTAATGAACTAGGCTTCCGATTAATGTGAAACCGACACCACCAGAGTTTGAGACACCGACCTAATTAAGAAAAAATGGATTCAAGCCTCTACTCAGCATTATTGTCTTACTTTATACCGAGAAATGTCATCTCAATTTGGTGGGCGTGGTGAGAACGGAAATTAAGACCTGGCAACTAGGCGCAGAATGACGTGTGTCGACTATGACGTGTGGCCCTGTGACGTTTACACCTGCCACGCCCCCTTTCTGTATGGTTATCATACAAGAAATTATAAGAAATTATATATATATATATATATATATATATATATATATATATATATATATATATATATATATATATATATATAATGAAGGCAGGGAAGGGAAGCACACCAACAGGTCAAGAAAGTCATATTTATTCAATTGCAACGTTTCGAGGCCAACCAGCAGGCATCATTTTCAAGCTACAAGTAATAATACCTAATTAGTACAATAAAATTAAGTGACAAATATTAAAATACACAATATAAATTACATTAAAACAAGCGAAGTTAAAAATATGAATAAGGACCAACCGTTGAGTATGGAGGCAGAGGAAGGACTGACCAAAAACGTAAACAGTTCACGAGAGATAAAGAGGTGTAGACGTGGCATGGGTGTTCAGTGTGGGGACCAGTTTTTTAATAAACAATGATTCATTAATTGCTAAAAGTTTGTGATTAGAGGCTCTGCCCAAAACCTTAAAGTCCTTGTACTGAATAGAATGTTTGCATTTCTCGGCATGATCCCTTATGTTGGAAAATTCGGGATTTGAAAGTTTAGTGCCAGTTCTATAGCTGACAGCTCTATGACTGTCGATTCGGACTTTAAGTAACCTATGTGTCGATGCAATATAGGTTCCTCGATTACATCGAGGACAAGTAAACTTATAAATAACACAAGAGCTCATTAAAGGATCCAAACGGTCTTTGAAGCTGAAAAGGCTACCGATATTCAGTGGGTTTGTGGGTATAATTTTGATTTTCACGGCAGGGAGGTGACGGGATATTAGAGATCGGAGTTCTTTATAAAAGATTGTGTCGTGAATAAAAGGAAGACTGGAATAGAAAGGTAGTTTAGGAACGCGAGGGGTAGGATGACGTGGAACAAAAATATTATTTAAAAATTTGGAGACATGTTTAAAGAACAAGTGGGTGGGAAAGCAGTTGTTGTTAAAGTATTTTTGCAGGGACGTGATTTCATTGTGGAAAGCTTGCCATTTAGAGGATAATGCAAAGGCTCGGTGAAGCATGGTTAGTACTGAATTAATCTTAAAATCAAAAGAACAAAAACTATAAAAATTTGTACCAAGACCAGTAAATGTCTTTTTTCTGAAAACAGAAGTAGAGAAGCCTTGATAGGATCGTATTATTAAAATATCTAAAAATGCAATTGGTTGTTAGTCTCGTGTTCGATCGTAAATTTAATATTAGGATGATATGAATTAATGAAAGCTAAAACCTCTCGGCGTCAAACTGACTTCTAAAAGTGCAAATGTGTCGTCCACATACCGCTTATAAAATATTGGATGGTAACTAAGGGGAGAAGTACTGTCAGTATCTAGCGTGTGCTCTTCCAGAGAGCACACGAAGATACCGGCGAAGATGGGTCCAAGTGGAGAGCCCACAGCTTAGCCATACCCTCAATTTGCGAGTAAGAACAACCATTAAAAACAAAAACGGTGTCCCGCACCGCTACATCTAAAAGTTTCTTGAAATCGTTCTTGCAGAACCCATTAAAACGAGACTTATCCATAGGAAAAAGCTTATGTAAAATAATATCAATGGTCTGTTGTACAGGTACATTCGTAAATAAAGACTCGACATCGAAGCTTACCATAACAAGATCCGAGTCCTGAGCAAGAATAGTATCTCTCGTGAACTGTTTACGTTTTTGGTCAGTCCTTCCTCTCCCTCCATACTCAACGGTTGGTCCTTATTCATATTTTTAACTTCGCTTGTTTTAATGTAATTTATATTGTGTATTTTAATATTTGTCACTTAATTTTATTGTACTAATTAGGTATTATTACTTGTAGCTTGAAAATGATGCCTGCTGGTTGGCCTCGAAACGTTGCAATTGAATAAATATGACTTTCTTGACCTGTTGGTGTGCTTCCCTTCCCTGCCTTCATTATATTACTGCGTTTTGAGAAACCTCCGCCTGTTGAATATATATATATATATATATATATATATATATATATATATATATATATATATATATATATATATATATATATATATACCTTTGATAGAGATAAGGTGTTTTTATTTTTCAATACAGGTATGCAGTCATTAGTGGGTTGAAGTTATGGAATGAAAAAATGTTCGGTCTGGCAAAATTAAAATTGGTCATATTATTTCATTATTCCCTGATTTCAATAACGTCACGAAAGTAATTTTAGATAAAGAGTTTAATCGTGTTATATGTGAATTGATCATTGGTGAATATGATTGTTGAGGGTGCGCACATAATATGGTCATTATAAATATTTAATATGGCTGAGAATTGGATGGAGGTGAAAGGATAGTAATACTTTATTAACAATGAGCGTATTGTACATAGATAGTAGTATAGCAGCTAACATTTTAATGAATAAAGTTACAAGACTGAAGTAGAATATATATATACATATATAAGTAAATAAATAAATAGATATATATATAATATATATATATATATATACGTGTATACATGTATGTATATATATATATATATATATATATATATATATATATATATATATATATATATATATATATATATGTATATATATATATTCACGTTTTATTACCCTCAAAACTGTCTAAAATAAAGTCTTCCTCTTCGTCGTCACTGGCGAGACTCATGAGCGCCGAACAGCATTTGCCCACACATCCTCTGTCACACACAACTTTGCTTCATTCAATCTTGCGTTGAGGTCCGTTCGTGTAAATGGTGAAGGGATGATCGAACGTACTTCTTCGTGACACCCGATACTTGCTCAATAGCATTTAGCTCTGGGTGTGCTGGTGGTAGCCGCACTACTTCATGACGCCACAGGCGAATGGTATTGTCCACTGTGAATCTGGGAGGTTGTCGATTTTCCTTGCATATTTAGAGCAGTTCAGGTCACAAAGCGTGTGGTGGGTGTGATATTGCGCTGCCGCAACCAATTTATTAGATCGCCTTTTTTGGTGCCAGTAGTTAGACAGTGGCTCTCCTCTGTAAGGTGGCTGTGGTAAGGAGCGTTGTCGATGACGAGAACTGATGGCTCTTCTAATGATGGTAGTAATTTGGTTGTCAGCCATCGCTCGAAGAGTTCGGCAATCATTTCGCCATGGTAGTCCCCACTACTATTCTTTGCTGTATAGCAAAGGAATGAATCTTCAATAAAGCCCTTGTTGGTACCAGCTGCTACCACGACAAAGCGTTCACCATCTCCTGGCGGAACCTGTCGGCTATAGGCCTATGTGGTAGTTGTGGGTGGCTGAGTTGTGTCCACCCATTCTTTGTTGTGGCTCATCCTTGTAGTGAACCATTTCTCGTCTAAGTAGACCACCTGTCTTCCTTCCTCACGAGACTGTTTGAGAGCCCTGAGAGCACGGATCCTTTTACATACCATGTCTAAGGACTCTTTTCTAGCATACATTTTTCGCCGTGTCGTCTTACATCGAAATCCCATCTTGTGAAGTGCTCTCCAAAACAAAGTTTCCGATGTGCCTGCAGGTAATATTCCTTCCTTCTAGAGTTCTCTTGTCAGAGTAGTAATTGTAAAGGTTTCCTTTGACAAGAACTTGTTGTGAACATATCGACGAATTGTACCGATGGTAAAAGAGTCGAGCACATCTTCAGCTGGCTGTGTGGAATGAGACTGTACTGAATCTGATGAGGGCGGTGATAATGGTGATGGCGATGGAGCTCTTGATGGCGATGGAGCTATTGATAGTGCTGGCGATGAGGGTGGTGATGGTGATGGGACTGGTGATGGTGGTGGAGTTGGTTGTCCTGCAATTGGCCGTGAATGTGTGGTGCGCCTGACCATCTGACGAACGGCATTCCTTGTCATATCCATGACATCAGGAACTCGGTCATACGGTCTGTTTGGGTAAAACAATATTTGTTCTCGTGTAATTATCTATCGAACAACCTATATCTTTATCTCTATTTATATATATATATATATATATATATATATATATATATATATATATATATATATATATATACATGATATAAAATGTTAATAGCAGGCAGTAAGCAAGGTGTCAGCAGGAGCCCTTGTCAATGCCTGCATCTAACAGACGTGTACCTTCCCTAGCACGATCACCTCTCTGACTGCCATCCGAGATTTTTATTTTTTGTCTTCTTTTTCGTAAGAATTACCTATTAATTAAATAATAAACACAAGTGAGGCTAAAAATGAGTTTGTTCAAACATATTAACTAATCAGTATCTCTAGATTCCATCAAAGAGCAGTATAATTCACTACAACTTATATACTATTTGATTTTCATACAGAAAGGGGGGCGTGGCAGGTGTAAAGGTCACGGGGCCACACGTCATGGTCGACACACGTCATTCTGCGCCTAGTTGCCAGGTCTTAATTTCCGTTCTCACCATGCCCACCAAATTGAGATGACATTTCTCGGTATAAAGTAAGACAATAATGCGGAGTAGATGCTTGAATCCATTTTTCTTAATTAGGTCGGTGTCTCAAACTCTGGTGGTTTCGGTTTCACATTAATCAGAAGCCTAGTTCATTAGTTATATTAAAAAAGGAGGGTGTTATAGGCCTTGAAATAGTTAGTAGTTATATAATAATACGTGATTTTCCATTAACTTCTATTTCTCCAAATCAAGAAGAAGAGAGAGAGAGAGAGAGAGAGAGAGAGAGAGAGAGAGAGAGAGAGAGAGAGAGAGAGAATGACATATTCCCCATCTGCCTGTGTTTGCATGACGCCTCCACCCTTATTCGTGTCTTCACAGTCTAGCCATCTTAAAACTGCCAAGCATACCGTCGTGTTCTTCGCTAGACCATTATCTACCGCAAGATAATGTAACGTAAGTTATTCACAAATGAACATAAAGCGTTTTTATAGCGGAAAAAGAAGCACAAATCCGTTAAAAATTCAGTATGAAATGTTTCTGATAACGAGGTTTCTTTGAACACCTGTTGTCATCCCGTAACCTTGAAAATACTCTGCTTTGGGTGTATTATACTTCTCCAGCCACCTCTCTCTCTCTCTCTCTCTCTCTCTCTCTCTCTCTCTCTCTCTCTCACACACACATAAGCGGTGATATGGAACGTCTGGAAAGGAGTTAGTTGATAATGATTGCAATAAAAAGAAGATGAAGAATAAACAGACAAAACGCAGCAACCGACACACGATGGCAGCACCGAGTGGAAGCCTCTATCTCTCCCCACATTCCCCACCCCACCAGCGACCCCGAGAGCAGAACTTGCCACATCCAACAACAATTTTTGCATTTTTGCGCCTAAACATATGAGTGACATTATGAATGAGGTAAATAATGACAATGAATACGGTTATTACAACTTCTTCTCCGGGATGAGGGGAAGAGAAATGAAAAAGAATAAGTAGACTCACTTGGCAGATGTTTGAGTCAGCCATTGCAAGACTTAGACTTTCCTTCCCAGAGACCCTTTTCAGTTCACTGGCGACACAGACTGCTGCTTCTTCTTCAGATCGATTTGAAAGAAGTAGGTTTCCCCGGAAACAAAGCTTCCCACTAATAATACAAAAATGGGAATCACATCACCGACTTCAAGCAAACTTAGGCCTACGTACTCCGCTCTGGGCGGCAGTGCATGACAGCCAAAATGTCGTACGGCATTTCTCGCGCCCCTTATCCCGAGACGCCGAGTGCTTCTCGTGCTTCATAAGTAAACGAAGGAGTCAAGATTGATATCGACCATCCTCAAACCTTCCTTTGGTGCAACAGGTCACAGTGCAAAATCGAATGTCTGGCAACACAGATCAACCACTGAATTTTCATTCGTGTTCGAGTCGCGGAAGTGTGGAATTTCCGATGTGTCACGCCACTTCCCTTGCGGCACAGAAAGAGGAAGAAGGTGGAACGAGAAGAAAAGAGACGCACCAGAAGCTTGCTTGCTCTCAAATGCCTGAGCAAGAAATGCAAACCCTTTGAGGAAGAAGAAACAGATGCTGTCACAGGTTATATGTTTAATATTTGCTTCCTTTTGCTTCAGAGGAAATGGAGGGCCCTCGGAGAGACTGAGTACTTGAAATGGTGGCCTCTCTCTCTCTCTCTCTCTCTCTCTCTCTCTCTCTCTCTCTAGAAAGAAAGAAAGAAAGAAATGGATGGAATTGAGAAAGAGGGAGAGAGTTGGAAATGAATGGAATTGAGAGAGAGAGAGAGAGAGAGAGAGAGAGAGAGAGAGAGAGAGAGAGGGTGGGGGAAAATGGTTAGACAGGAGAGGGAGCAGGAGAGAGATAAGTAAATAGAAGCTCAACTGAAGAGAAAGAGAAGTATAGACTGATTCTAAAATAAGGCCTTTGACTTCGATAGAAATTGATTAGGAGGGAAGATAATATGCCCAAATAGCCTGCATATATATATGTATATACATATATATATATATATATATATATATATATATATATATATATATATATATATATATATATATATATATATATATATATATATATGTATATGTATATATATATATATATATATATGTGTATATATATATATATATATATATATATATATATATATATATATATATATATATATATATATATATATATATATATATATATAATCAGAAAGCTAAAACGTCTTTTTAATTCACTCTACCTCGTGTGTCACTGTAGTCCTGATTCCTCGTCCACGCTGGTTTAGACCCCACGGACGGTGGACTTATTATCAACTAAAATCAACTAAAAATTCCCTTCGTAACATATGAAAAAAATATTATTTCCGAGGTAGAGTGAATTGGATATTAAAGGACGTTTGTAGCTTTCTGATTGTATATGAATCACGGTGATGTGATAAATAGTCATTTATGGCTACGTGCGACAAAACGCACTACACGGTCAACATGGCAGAGGTGGTGGATATCGTCTCCAAACGCAAAACACCTGAGTTCGACGGGTGAGATGATGGGAGATGTTATTCACTTATACCTCTTTGTGGCCGACTGGTTAGTGTGTCACTGTAGTCCTGATTCCTCGTCCGTCGCTGGTTCGACCCCACGGACGGTGGACTTATTATCAACTAAAAATTCCCCTTCGGTAAAATATATGAAAATATATTATTTCCGAGGTAGAGTGAATTGGATATTAAAGGACGTTTGTAGCTTTCTGATTGTATATGAATCACGGTGATGTGATAAATAGTCATAATATGGCTACGTGCGACAAACGCACTACACGGTCAACATGGCAGAGGTGGGTGGATATCGTCTCCAAACGCAAAAACACCTGAGTTCGACGGTGAGATGATGGGAGATGTTATTCACTTATACCTCTTTGTGGCCGACTGGTTAGTGTGTCACTGTAGTCCTGATTCCTCGTCCGTCGCTGGTTCGACCCACGGGACGGTGGACTTATTATCAACTAAAAATTCCCCTTCGGTAACATATATGAAAATATATTATTTCCGAGGTAGAGTGAATTGGATATTAAAGGACGTTTGTAGCTTTCTGATTGTATATGAATCACGGTGATGTGATAAATAGTCATATATATATATATATACATACTGTATATGTATATATATGTGTGTATGTATATATGTATATATGTATGTATGTATGTATGTATATATATGTCTTTTTGTCACATCACCGTGATTCATATACAATCAGGTCCTTTATATCAATTATAAATATATTTTCATATATACCGAAGGGGAATTTATTATCAACTAAAAAATTCCTTCGGTAACATATATGAAAATATATTATTTCTGAGGTAGAGCGAATTGGATATTAAAGGACGTTTGTAGCTGACTGATTGTATATATATGTATGTATGTATATATATATATATATATATATATATATATATATATATATATATATATATATATATATATATATATATATATATATATATGTGTGTGTGTGTGTGTGTGTGTGTGTGTGTGTGTGTGTAGCTCTTCTCTTCCTCTCAAAGGCCAGACCTCAAACAGGATGCAAATTTTATCCTGCGCCTTTGAAGGAAAAATCCCAGGGCCCACTTTGACGCCCCGTTGCTGAGAGGGGAATCCTCCCATGGCCACGAGGCTCTGGATGGAACGCCCACCAACTATTTTGGTCAGTTGTGTTGGGAAATGCAAACTCCAGGTCAATCTGTCGAGCCATTCTCGAGTTATGGAAGCCTGAATTTTGAGAAGAAGAGGTGGGATACACACCCTTTGGGGTGATTCATAAAATCACTTGTCTTCCAAAAGTGACCTCACTCCTGGTCATTCAGCTGTTGATGAGTTAGTGTCAGTAACTGACGATTCACTGTCATTGTCAGTGATATTGTGTCATTGTTCTGATACATATCTCTGATACTTTGCTCTTTTCAACATTCTTCTGCAGAAGGTTTTCTTTGACTGGAGGAAGAATTAGGATTTAGGGATGTATGTATATATGTATGTGTACATGGATGGATGCGGGGGGGGATTGAATATTGGGGTTGGGGAAATGCCCATGCCATCACGAGGGTTCTTTCTTCTACATCAGCAACAAGAGCATTCTCTCTCTCTCTCTCTCTCTCTCTCTCTCTCTCTCTCTCTCTCTCTCTCTCTCTCTCTCTCTCGGAACCTATGCCTGTTCTCTCTCATAAACCTTCTCCATGAATAATGAGAAAGTCGACCAATCAACGCCATAACCTCCATCAACAACAAAACAGCGTCATTGTCGTATTGAGGACGAGTGAGGGGAATTCGACTCCATAACGCAACGAGACTCGGCCGGGAGACGCCTGAGAACGCGACATTCTGCAGTAGTCCAGAGGAAATAGGTGAAAAGAGGTGGTTTAGTCAAACAAATTGCATCAACTTGTTTTATTGCATGAACATGTCACATGGACACTTAGTAACATCATATCCAAAATGGGACAAGTGCGGCCATTTTAAAGTTGTGTAATTCACACGTTTTCTGAAGGTACATTTATTCATATTTTCTTGTTTTTCTCGAAAACAGTGCGTCTTACGTGTGAGAGGTATTGAAATTTAAAAAATAGGAAATTAAATTCTACACAGGTTTTTCTTAATAAGGTTTTGCTCTAAAATTTACATTTTTCACAAACAAAACCGAAATTGGAATACAAATTTTTTGAAAAAGTGGAAAAATCGAATTTCGTCTCACATTCCCTTCAATATCTCCTAAACTACTCATTTCACAGTAAAATTTTATAGAATTGGTCTTTTAGAATGAAGATTTTACTTTATTTCGGCATATTTGTTTTCCTTTGCATGCTAATATTTTGCACAAGAGACGCTAAAAAGAAAACATACCCAATTTCAGGTCCATGCAAAATAGATGAAAATAGTGGGTTCTGTCAAACAAATTACAACAGTTTGTTCTATTGCATGAATGTGTTATTACAACCTTTATGAACACCATAGTAAGAAGAAATTGTAAATTCTACCATCTTGAATTTGCATAATTCCATATTCAAAATGGCGGACGTTCTCATCGTTTGAGCTGGAATCTCCTAAAGATTCGCTTTTTAATATTTGAATATAACGATTGCATATGAACAGGAAAATATTTAGAACTATTTCATTTCAGGCATGGAATCTGATCCTTAACGCCTGCAGTAACCTGGATCAAATGCAACTGTACTTAATATTTAGAAAAAAAGATTATCTTGAAAATTGACTTAGGGATTACATTGGTTGCAACAGATACCAGATAACCTAAAATGACAAAGAGCAACTGATTTATCAGCTCAGGGATACAACAGAAAAGATAAAAACTACAATCACTCTGGCTCAAAGTACATGCACGATCTAAATTAGGCATGTTCAGTGTCTTCATCTATTAATATGTTAGCACAGGCGCTAGCTTGACACTCCTAAATCTGTACAGTATAGCCTCATGAACGGAGCTGAGTGTCACAAAAGCCTTTGCATTTGCATCTGATTACTTTTAGTAAGGCATCAGGAGCAGGGCTGTTATCCATCGTGCAAGGAATCAAGTTTTTTCCATTTCTTTTCCCACCCCAGTCATCAGGTTTAATATCATTATTTCCTAGCCAGATTTGTGTTTGATAACAAACACGAAATGAGTGATATTAAGCTGCGTCACTACTAGGCGGCAGGTCTTTGGCTTCAGCACTTCTCAGACTCTTGATGACTTTGCAATGGAGCTTTCTCTTCCTGCGCTCATCAAGAGATGCACCTGAATGACTGCTCTTTCTGCCGCCTTTCTGATTTCCCTGTGAGTGGATTTGTCAGACAGGAGTGGCACTCCACACTCGAAGAGGACAGACACATTGCTTCTTCGATACAACTCCCTTTCCCATGGTATTTAATCTTGACGTGGTGTCACATCCACACAGAGCATGCATAAATGGCAAACACCTGCAGCATTCTTCACCGAGTTGTGAACTCATCTCTCCAATGTTCCAGATGGGGAACTTCATATTGGAATTCCGTGATACCATGAACAGGGGATGACTGTTATGTGAGGCTTCATGTGATGACAGAGGAGAACCAGTGTGTCAGTATCCTCTGCTATGACGTATGTGACCTTGTTAACTGCCTCCTGCACTATTAGAAGATCTGCATCTCCCTCTGCATGCTTTGTAGATAGCCCCTGCTCCTTCAGAGTTTCAGGCAGGGAGGTCGAAAAATCCATAGTCGAGGGTTCAACGGCGAGGGGAGGGGAGGGGAGCGGGGGTTCATTCATACTCCCCTGAGACTCCCCTCCCCCTAAACAAACAAAAGAGGCACACACAAACAAACTGCGATAGCGAAAAATCAGTCCCTTCCTGTCTGTCTATCGTCGGATAATTAGTTTCCATGTAACTATAGACTGCATAAAAGAAAATCTTTCAAAGTGGCAAATTGTTCACAAAAGGAAGGAACTGACATTATACATGATCGATATCACCGCCCACAGTGGAAGTTCTAATGACCTTTACTGAATACTTCAAATATTAGCACATCAACAGTTGTGCTTAGTGCTATGAGACAGTTTCCTAACCTTTCAAAAACTGTGCATGTGAAAGACAGCTCTTATAAGTATATGGAATGGAATATAGAGGTTAGGCCAAAGGCCAAGCACTGGGACCTATGAGGTCATTCAGCGCTGGAAAGGAAATTGAGAGTAGGCAGGTTTGAAAGGTGTGACAGGAGGAAAACCTCAAAGCAGTTGCACTATGAATCAATTGTTAGGAGAGGGTGGCTAGCAAGATGGAAGAAAGATATTATGAACGGAGGTACAGTAAAAGGAATGAAAGGGGTTGCAGCTAGCCGAAGGGACGCTGCAAAGAACCTTTAGTACGGTTGACAGCGTACTGTGAGGTGCACTGACGGCACTAACCCCCTACGGTGTATAAGTAATTGTCTTCTCACAGTTTCAAAAAATGGCAGCTGACACACCATCATACGATGCTAAAGATTACTCCTAATTCATTGTGGTATATATACCTCTTGGCGCTAGTGCCAACCTACCCAAAAAATAATCTCAATACTCAGGTTGCTAAGATTTAGAACCGAATCAACCAAGGTCCAATTGACCCACAAAAAAAAAAATCATTAGCAACCGATATGACTCATATAAATGAAGATCTTCAAGGAAACTGGTAACTTCCAGGATCCAGCTTATTTGCGAGAGAGAGAGAGAGAGAGATATTATTTTATGATCACCTCAGAGACACTCCCGTTTTGATATTTTGGCGAGGAACGCGCAACATTTATGTCAGCTGTTTATGAGCTCAGTGCGTCTGCCACTACTATAATAATGAATTAGATTAAGCTGGCGATATGCCAGCATGGGCTCTTTCACCTGGGCATCCCGCAACACACGCAAACATGCTGAGGAGTAAGAGAAATAAAACGGAAAATAGAGGGGATATCAGAACAGACTACGAGAGCCGGGACAGTAAAAGAAAGCGTCATTGCAGCGAGTTTCTGGAAGTACAGTAAGGGTCTGGGAAGGAGGAGACGATGTTTTATTCAGAGAAAGAGAGTTCATAGTTTCAGTCTTAGGAAAATGGAGACAGGAAAGAAAAAGGGAATGGCTTGAGAACAAGAAAAAAACAAATACGTGGTAATAACCATCTATTTAAAATGACGAGTAACAGCGTAAGAGTGAGGTGGAGCGACCAGGGAGGGCGAGAAACATCGAGAGGAAACTGCAGGATTAAAAAAAAAAAAAAAGTTGACGAGAACCGACATCATTGGACACTGTTCACGAATGCCCTACTCCTTGCCCGAATGCCCTCCTCCCTGCCCGAGTCAGATCTGTGTGGTCAGTTTTTTATATATATATATATATATATATATATATATATATATATATATATATATATATATAATTGACGCGCTTATTAATTACTCAGATAAATCTCTTGGAGACTCATCCAAAATTTACCCCGGAGGAAGGAACAACTTGCCAGTATTCACTGTACACCAACTGTGGCGCACCTGCTGTCTTCCAGAAGGGAAAACAAATACAAAGGGAATCTTTTAGAAAACACACGTCCACAAACATCGAAATTCTTTATCGCCTAAATCTAAATGAAACCTCAGTTGTTCGAAGATTCCACTGGGATTTTAATGGGTGAATTTGACGCCAAAATGGCCTTGTCATTTGTTTCACAGGAAGTACGAAAAATTCTGCTATGTCAATAACAATCAAACGAAAACGAGACCTTTGAGAGAGAGAGAGAGAGAGAGAGAGAGAGAGAGAGAGAGAGAGAGAGAGAGAGATTATTTTCAACAGAGAAGCGAGGTCAAGAAATACTAAGCCATCACTTAACAACTATCGCCCAGGCTTCAGTATATTGCAGTGGCCCCAGTCACACCACACACACATTCTGTTCAAAAGCATTCATTCTGGGTGGATGTAAATTGCACGAATGTGAATCTTTTCATTTTGTCGTGTTAAAGGCAACGGCCAGTATAATGACAACTTATGAATTTGTCAATAGTACAAAATTTATATTACTTGTAATGCCTCGTCGTTACAGGTAAGACTGATACCAAACATGGTTCCTTCCCCCTGTTTTTGTTATCACTAACCTACCCGTATCTATAGGTATTAGGAAATATTTTTTTACTTTTGAATGAAGGCTGTTTACAACTGGACGGAGAACTAACCACTCGTAGAAGCCTACTAACAACGATGATCCTAACTGCGTAAGCCCAGGGTTACCATAATCCTTGACATACGTAAACAGAGTATGCTCGGCAATGAGGCTTTCGCACTGCACACTGATACATACCGCATAAAAGTATAACGTACTTTTATTTTCAGCATGAATGGACAACGCAGCTGCATTATGAATACGTTTAATCCACGGCTGACCGGACATGCCAAAAACAAACATTATTTTCAACAGACACGACTTCTGCCACTTAATGGTTCAAGTTATGAGGCGCCTTAGCTGTCTACTGTATGCATCCTGCTGCTGCTACTTTGTCCATTCCTGTTTCCCTGGAATGAAGAAGTCGCCTTTTCAGTATCTTGGGGGTCCTTTCTGCCAATTCAAACTGTCATTTTCTCAAACCCGTGCGTGCGTGTGTGTGTGTGTGTATGCGCGTGCGTGTGTGTGAGTGTGTGTGTGTGTGTGTGTGTGAGGGAGGGAGCCGGTGGGGGAGGGGGAGTGCCTGTAGTGATAGGTAGCGCTTTGGAACTCTCGCCCCCAATCCCCATCATGGAGCGAATGTGCTCTCTCTCTCTCTCTCTCTCTCTCGATGATAATTCCGATTCTCTATTTGTTACAGGAAAAACTGAAGAGCACCGTACATAAGGAACGGCATGAACCATATATGACCCACTCCCCTTCAAATGAAAGCGTGAACTATAAGCTTCCATCAGCTGGGCATCACTGAAGACAATTCGGAATGAAGATAAAACCGAAACTAATGATGATGGAAGAAGAAAATGGAAAAGCAGCAAATGTTATTTAATATCAAGAGACCAGTGACGGAGGCTACACAACACCAATCTACGTTCGCCGACACTACCTCAGCCATGAGGTTTCTGAACTGCAAAACCTTGCATTGAAGGTCATCAAAATATCATCAGAATCTGACCTGGAACAACTTTTCTGGCGAAAGAAATTAGCCAGGAACAATGAAAGCACGATTTGACGAGTCTACAGTTCAAACGTGCGTGTGAATCGAGTGGTTCTAGAGCAAAATAAATACATAAATAAATACACTATTGCAGAATGCTCCAGTTCCTAATCAAACCTCAGATTCAATGAGGCAGCGAAACAAGACCAAACAGGAGCAGTCTTGCACAACAGGGCATAGCTCACATAGATAATGGCATCCTGAAAGAACAAACTGTCAGGGTCTGAGCAGCTATGGTCCACCACCCTCTCACAAAGAACCTGAGAATGTCCTCTAAACAATACAGTCCTCCTTTCCTCTCAATGATCTGGCATTATTCGGACTATCAGCTGGGTAAGAAGCACCCAGAATGAAAAGGCTGTCTCGAGTAGAATTCCGATGTTTTCTAGGACCAGTATCGGGCAAAAACAGTTCCAATTGTGTTTACAGTGTCTATTCAAGTCAGTTCAGAGCCAAGAACAAGGTCGAATATCGAAAGGAAGGATTTCTATCAACATGCAGCATAAGCAAATGAATATTCGTACAGGAGTTAAAAATGCTATATACGCACCTCGTCAGCTCCAATACACAATAAAATCCCCTGAGGTAAACAAGTCTCTGAAAACCTTCTGAGGTAGCAGGCTATCATCACCTGCGCAAGATAAACTCTATAATTGAAAACACGCCAAATAAACAACCAAGATGGAATGTTACTGCAGATGGTGGTACCAGCATTACTTTCTGTCTTTTTACCTGTCTTTGAACCAACTATAAAATGATTCAATAAAAGAGAGAGATAAATAGATGGACATGAGTGAGAGAGAGAGAGAGAGAGAGAGAGAGAGAGAGAGAGAGAGAGAGAGTTAAATGATTCAATAAAAGAGAGAGATAAATAGATGGACATGGAGAGAGAGAGAGAGAGAGAGAGAGAGAGAGAGAGAGAGAGAGAGAGAGAGAGAGAGAGAGAGAATAGGAAATGGTTCAAAAAGTTAAAAATTGTTGGACGAGAGAGAGAGAGAGAGAGAGAGAGAGAGAGAGAGAGAGAGAGAGAGAGAGAGAGAGAGAGAGATAAATGAACATAATATATATTGCATGCAAGAGACAAACAATAAAAAGGAAAACAAGATTACAATAAGAGAGAGAGAGAGAGAGAGAGAGAGAGAGAGAGAGAGAGAGAGAGAGAGGGAGAGAGAGAGAGAGAGAGTAGAAAATGGTTGGACAAAAATGTAAAAATTTGTTGGACGAGAGAGAGAGAGAGAGAGAGAGAGAGAGAGAGAGAGAGAGAGAGAGAGAGAGAGAGAGAGAGAGAACATTAAAAACGAACATTGCGCGCAAGAGACAAACAATAAGAAGGAAAAGGGATTCTAATAGGGGGACGGGAGAGTTACAAGGAGTTACGAGGATTAGGATGTCTCAAAGACTTATTAGTCCATCCGACGAGACATCATGTGCTCACTTATCTCTAAGAGCAGGTTTTACCATTCATTCACAGCGTCCCTATAATGATTTTGTCTAGCTTTCTTTTAAACTCTTCCTCCACACTTTTG
>NC_089775.1:7232369-7292369 GCF_040412425.1 Macrobrachium rosenbergii
TGCAACTCACTGTGAAACTTCTCGAGAAGTTAAAGACGGCTTCTTCTGAATTAGAATTGTCTGGAAACTGATGATCCCAAAGATGTCACCTTTTTTGGAGGGGCTAAAATTTTTGCTGAAGTTTATGAATGATCTAAATAGTGCTTGTAACAAAGAAGAAGAAAAAGAAAGAGTGCCAAAGCATGGAAAGAAAATCTATGAAACTAATAAACTAACACTTGTTCTTATTTGGTAAATGAATCCTCACGACAGTACTTAAGATGGAAACCGTTCTGTCTCATCCTTCTTGCTCGACGCTTCTCTCCTCTCCGAGGCCTCTCATCAATGACTCATGGCCTTACTCAATCAGTTTAGCTATAAAGTGCAAAAGAAGAAGAGTCTTAATTGAAGATGAGTTTGACTAAGGAAACGGATTATTAAAAAAAAAACAAGAAATGGCACCATAAGTGAACGGTACCTGGGCATGGGCATGGGATCTCTAGCGGGGAGGGAGGGCTCACGTGGCTACCTGCATAGAAAAGGTCTTTTTTTCGTCTCCACGTGAGCTGACCCTTCTTCTTCTTCTTCTTCTTCTTCTTCTTCTTCTTCTTCTTCTTCTTCTTCTTCTTCTCTGGTCCTGGATACGAGAGTTCGGTGAACATAACCATGTACCTGACCCTCCACAGCCATTACCCTCCATAATATTAAAACACTTTCTCACTCACGGCCGCAGCCCACCCTCTGATTTCCTTTCCTTTGCCGTCGTAACCTTCCCCAGGCATAAGATAAACAGTCACACACACACACACACACACACGCACACAAACACAAACACACAGCATGTGACTGAATGGGTAATTCCAGAGAGAGAGAGAGAGAGAGAGCGAGCATTTCTCCTTCTGCCTGTGTTTGCATGACGTCATCACCCTCATGCTGGCCATCTTAAAACTCCCAAATAAACCGTCGTGTTCTTCGCCTAACTATTATCTGCCCCAAGATGACGCAACCTTTGTTATTCATAAATGAACACGAAGCGTTTTATAAAAAAAAAAAAAAGCACAAATCCGCTTGAAATCGCTCATTGCTGTCATCCAGCCACCTCTCTCTCTCTCTCTCTCTCTCTCTCTCTCTATCACAAGCGGTGATATGGAACGTCTGAAAAGGAGTTTGTTGATAATGATTTCAATAAAGATTAAAAGAAGAAGAAGAGGAGAAGAAACGGACAGAACCGACACACGATGACAACACCGAGCGGAAGCCCCTATCTCTCCCCCTCCCCCCTCCCCACCCACCCTCCTACTCCCTCATTCCATCCCCAGCCATCCTCCCCCTCCCCTTTTCCCCTCCCTGCAGATCCTCCCCCCCTCCATACAGCGACCCCGAGAGGAGAACTTGCAACGACCAACAAGGGGTTTTGTGTTTTGGCGCCTAAACAGAAACGAGGGTTGATGGTGATGTTGTCCATGATAGTGACACACATCATGAATGATGTGAACAATGACACTGAAGATGGCGATCACAATTACCTCCTCCTCCTCCTTCTCCTCCTCCTCCTCCTCCTCCTCCTCCTCCGAAAAGAGAAAAAGGAGAATCCTCCAGATCCTCCTCCTCTAGACGCCTTCTTCAAATGGAGGGACGAAGAGAAAAAAAAGACTGATAATAAAAAAGAAATGACAACCTTACTTTGCAGATGTTCGGATGACAGCAAAATGTCCATTGTTACTTACTTGCTTTCGGAGCTTAATGCCGACACTTTGCTTCAAATGGAGACTCTTTGGAGAGTAAACGAAAGTTCAAGATGGACATCGAAACAAACCTCCCTTTTATTTGGTGCAAGAGGAGGTCACGGTCCGCATCGAATGTCTAGCGACAGAGATCAGTCACTGAATTTTCAGTCGTGTTCGAGTCAGGTGAAGAGTGGAATTTCCGATGTGTCACGTCGCTTCCCTTATGGCACAGAAAGAAGAAGAAAATAAAACGAGAAGAAAAGAGACATACCAGAAGCTTGCTTGCTCTCAAATGCCTGAGCAAGAAATGCAAACCCTTTGATGAAGAAGAAACAGATTCTGTCACAGGATAATTTTTCCTTTGGATTATTTACTATTTGTTTCTTCAGAGGAAATTTTTGTTTTATATCCTGTATCTTAGAGCCTTTTTAAGGCTGAAAGGTTGATTGTTGAATGCCATGCCATCTCTTGAGATTTGCAACAACATGGCGTCAGTGCAAATAACCAACAAGTACAAAGGTGAATGCCCAATTACGATGAGTCATTGCTCAGTTTTAACCGACAGTATGATGAGACGAAATGTGGGCATAGAGAAGGAGCTTACGTAACGGATGTGGCACTGGGCACTTTCAGACGTCCACCCGCGGGTGGCACAGAGGCGCCAGAAGGAATTGTGGTCGCGTTGTCCCAAACTGGTCAAAGAGAGAAAGTAGAAGACCACAGCATGAAAATGAGGTATAATAAATATTTCAGAAATGCGAGATGGTCATTTAATAACTGACTCGATGATTACAACGCCATCTTGGAAAAATGCTTTGATTCTGGTGATGCTCTTATACCATATGTCGCAGACTCATACTTTCATTAAAGCAGCATTTCTGAGAAAATTTAGTCCCTCAACCAGATAACAAGAGCAGAAAAAATGAGACGTAAATCCTTCTTTTTTAAGTTTCATCACAAAACAGCCGTTAGCGTTATTTTCATTGCAACCATCTTGGAAAGAAAGATTGGAGAGAAGATACTTTCAAAACAGGCGAGAGTTTCATCACAAAACAGCTGAGATGAATATAAGAGAGAGAGAGAGAGAGAGAGAGAGAGAGAGAGAGAGAGAGAGAGAGAGAGAGAGAGAGAGAGAGAGAGAGAGAGAGCAGGAAGGAAGGAACTGAATCGAAATGTTACATACATTTTATTTGAGTGCACATGTATCAAGTGTCCAAGTTTCTTCACTGTTAACCCCGAGTATTAAGAATCTCTCTCTCTCTCTCTCTCTCTCTCTCTCTCTCAACTTTCAACATAATTCAGCCCCCCAAAGTCCCACCGCCCCGAGGGACTTTGACGAGGAATGCTCGGTTCACCTGGAGGGTTTCATGGGAAGGTGTAGCGAGAGAGATCTCAGGGAAATAACAGACATTATGATCACTCGGCCACACAAGTTCAGTTACCCTCAGTATAGTAGTGGTATTATCTTGTGCTGTTTCATCTAAAATGCCTAATAAATATTCTGTCTATGGATGTCCAAATACCAAAAGGAAAATTAAAGACAGGGCCATTAAATATTTTAGGTTTCCGAAAGGTAAACATCACTGTGGCAAGTGGATAAATGCTGTTCGCCGTTTGATCCATTCAATCCCATATTGATTCGTACGATTCAAAACACGCACACACGCATACAGATATATACTGAGAGATAATATCGTGGTATAAAGAAAGCTAAACTGAAAATGATAATTTCACAATCACGCTCATCAAATCCCCCAGAAGAGAGATCACAGAAATGTGTCTCAAATTGTTTTTGCTAGAACTTCTTAACAATGAACAAGAACAGGGAACTTTGAGCGTGAGGATTTCAGTGAAATTATTGTGCAAGACAAAAAAGGGAAATGCAGATAATTCTTACATTGTAGAAAAAGATATAAATATTATCCCAGAAGAGACAAGAAATGAGATAAAAAAGACTAAAAGAAGAGGTAAAACGTCTTAAAGAAGAAAATGTTTACTTAAAAATATATATTTATCTGATCTAAATGGAAATGTTTTTCAAATTATGAGGAATATTGTCATAAAAAAGAACAGAGTATATTAGATCCTTTTTCAGTAAAACTCAAATTAAGGCTATTATAACAGAGAAGAGAGTGAGCGAATGAAGATATTGCCTCAGCCTTAACACTAATAAGTCTAAGTCCTAAGTGCTCTAGGTGTTTGTGACTGAAAAAAGGATACTGAAAGATAGAGCAAGTCTTTTCTACTGCAAACCGAGAATTTTGAGAACCGTCTTGTCATTATTGCGAGTCAAAGCTGACACATTCACCACAAATGGAAAATTTGTAGTTCTAAGTTTTGATGAAATGTCTGTCAGTCGGTAAAGGGTGGTGCTACGATAAAGGCATGGATGTGTTGCACAAACCACACGACAGAGTTTTAGCAGTCACGTTGCAAGGCCTTATTGGGAAGTGGAAGCAACCTATTTACTATGAATTTGACCAATCAAATGATATTATAATAAATATGGAGTCTATCGGGTATCCAGTAGTTGCAATTGTTCGTGATTTGGAGTCAACCAACATTCGCATGCGGAAGAAACTAGATATTAATCCACTTGAAAATAAAATTTAATTCAAAAAGCCCAGTGCCGAAAGAGAAGTATGTGATGTCCCCCGTCTAATGAAACTGATTAGAAATAACTTGGTTGATTCAGACTTTTATCTGAATAGCAAAGATCTCGTATCTGATGAACGGATTCGTGAAATGTTGAGCAAGACTTTGGAACTGTATTTACCAAGTGCTGTGATCAGAGGTTTAGATTTTGAAATTCACCGGAAGTTACTGGGGAATCACACAAAGAGCATTTAAATGAAGATAATGAAAAATCAGGGACAGCTATGATCGAAGAGGAAGTTCTTAAATATATAGGCGGCTACATTGTGAAAAATTCTGTGCAAAATATCCCAGTTTAGGTGAGATAGCGACAGAAAACAGACATAGAAAGGAGTCATGGATAAAAATGATAAACAGAGTTGAACTGTATAGTATGTACCTTCAGATGAATTTTTATTATTTTTTCACAGCTACAGTAACCGCCTTGTGTGAAATCTTCACCGCAATACTCGTCGGTAAATCTCTTTTGAAGGAAAGGAATTCATAAAGACTCTTGTTACTCAGATTAATATCCCTGATGAGATGACATTTTTTGCAAAAACATCGGTCTACTTTAGGATTAGACATCTCGACAGCCAAATTGAAGTAAAAAAGCGAAGGAGGGAGGTAAAACAAACAGGGAGATGCCAGAAAAAACTAAGATTAAATATGTGAATGAGTTTATCAACTGTTATTTCTTGCATGACGTTATATCCAGATTAAGATAACATAAAACCAAAGGTGGAGCAACGTATTTGTATTTAACATGCATGCTACATGACAAACCCTAAATAACTTCAGGAACTTTTTGGATGAAGTGAAACCAAAATCGGAGGGGGGAGTAGCTGCGATTAAATAAAATGCAAAGAAAGTAAAGTAAAGTAGAGCAGAAGTGAGATGCGTCATTTATAAGGCTTGGGGCCCAGGTAGCGTCGTCGGGGAGAAAGAAAGAAAGAAAATGACCGCTTCTGTCTGTCTGGCGTACTGTAAGTGGGTCTTGGCTAAAACCCACCACATGATATCAACTCGGCTGTCACCTGCGTTCGTATGGTTGCACCAGGTCCAAAATATTTTGAATAAAATCGTGATTAATTTCTCGTAATTTTGGAATCATTCGAAATCAAAAGGTAAATTTGTAATTTATGATTGAAATTGATATTTAATGAAGATTTAAAACAATACTGATATTCAGTAACTTCGTGAAATATAAATACACAGTAAATCTATCTGAGTCGTAAAGGCTTTCGGAAGCGTTGTGAGTCACTCCGAACGAAAGCTTCACTGAATGACGCTTTTGAAAGGGAAATCTCGCTCTTATGTTCCTTTGGCATAAGGGTCCAAAGAAATACACACACACACACACACACACACACACACACACACACACACACACATATATATATATATATATATATATATATATATATATATATATATATATATATATATATATATATATATATATATATAGATAGATAGATAGATAGATAATATCCCTATTCAGAAGTGGTTTGTATCCTGTACTACAAGCATTGGCCTAGTTCTAGTTGTAGGCTCTCTCTCTCTCTCTCTCGCTCTCTCTGTAATAAAAACGTTAAGAAATATATAAAATACGTGATGACGTCATCTGCTTAGGTGACGTTATCATTGGAAAAAAATGATAATAATAATTTTCCTCCTCCTTGAAAGAGAGAGAGAGAGAGAGAGAGAGAGAGAGAGAGAGAGAGAGAGAGAGAGAGAGAGAGTGAACATGCTGGAGTCTACGATTAATTAAAGTCTATTTCTTTACTTACAACACAACAGCATCGTGGAGGAGGAATGCGGAATGCGGAATGAGGATTGAGGAATGCGAAATAATGAATAAGCACTGAGGAATGCAGAATAATGAATAAGGATTGAGTAATGCAGCATAAGGAATAAGGATTCAGGAGTGCAGAATAATGAATACGGATTGAGGAATACAGAATAAGGAAGAGGGATTGAGGAATGCAGAATAATGAATAAGGAATGAAGAATGCAAAATAAGGGATAAGGATTGAGGAATGTAGAATAAGGAATAAGGATCAAGGAAGCGGGAATAATGAATACGGATTGAGGAATGCAGAATCGGGAAGAAGGATTGAGGAATGCAGATTAAGGAATAAGGGTTGAGGAATGCAGAATAAGGAATAAGGATTGAGGAATGCAGAATCAGGAAGAAGGATTGAGGAATGCAGATTAAGGAATAGGGTTGAGGAATGCAGAATAAGGAATAAGATTGAGGAATGCAGAATCAGGAAGAAGGTTTGAGGAATGCAGAATAAGGGATAGGGATTGAGGAATGTAGAATAAGGAATAAGGAGTGAGCAATGCAGAATAAGGAATAAGGATTGAGGAATGCAGAATAAGGAATAAGGATTGAAGAATGCAGAATAAGGAATAAGGATTGAGGAATGCAGAATAAGGAATAAGGATTGAAGAATGCAGAATAAGGAATAAGGATTGAGGAATGCAGAATAAGGGATAAGGATTGAGGATTGCAGAATAAGGGATAAGGATTAATGAGTGCAGAATAAGGGATAATTATTGAGGAATACAGAATAAGGAATAAGGAGTGAGGAATGCAGAATAAGGAATAAGGAGTGAGGATTGCAGAATAAGGAATAAGAAGTGAGGAATGCAGAATAAGGAATAAGGATTAAGGAATGCAGAATAAGGGATAAGGATTGAGGACTGCAGAATAAGGAATAAGGATTGAGGAATAAAGAATAAGGAATAAGGATTGAGGAATGCAGAATAAGGAATAAGGATTAAGGAATGCAGAATAAGGAATAAGGATTGAGGAATGCAGAATAAGGAATAAGGATTGAGGAATGCAGAATAAGGAATAAGGATTGAGGAATGCAGAATAAGGGATAAGGATTGAGGACTGCAGAATAAGGAATAAGGATTGAGGAATGCAGAATAAGGAATAAGGATTGAGGAATGCAGAATAATGAATAAGGATTGAGGAATGAGGAATAAGTAATAAGACTGAGGAATGCAGAATAAGGAATAAGCACTGAGGAATGCAGAATGAGGAATGACAAAGGAGGAATGAAGAATGACGAAGGAGAAATGAAGAATGAGGGGTGAGGAAGGAAGAAGGAGGAAGGGGGTGGTGAGTACCAATGAGTGAGGAATGATTAATCAGGAAGGAGGAATGAGGAATGGAGAACAAGGAATGAGGAAGAAGGAGGAATGATAAATGGTGGATGAATAACGAGAAAGGAGGATTTAGATGTGAGGATTGGGGATGGGGAAGAAGAAAGGACGAGTGAGGATTGAGGAATGAGGAACGAGGAATGGGGAATGAGTAATGAGGAAGGGTGTATTAGAAATGAGAAACGGGGAAAAAGGGAGAAGAATGAAGAACAAGGAATAAGGAGCGTGGAGTGAGGAATGAGGAACAAAGTAATGGGAAATGAGGAATAAACACGATGAATGATGAATGAGGAATAAGAAATGATGAATGAAGTGTGTAGAATGAATAATGAGGAGTGAGGAATTGGGAAACCATGGAGGAAGGAGGAGTGAGGAATGAGTAATGAGGAGTGGGAAATGAGGACGGAGGTAGGAGTAATGAGGAGTGAGAAATGAGTACGGAGGAAGGAGTAATGAGGAGTGGGAAATGAGGACGGAGGGAGGAGTGATGAGGAGTGGGAAATGAGTACGGAGGAAGGAGTAATGAGGAGTGGGAAATGAGGACGGAGAAAGGAGTAATGATGAGTGGGAAATGAGTATGGAGGAAGGAGTAATGAGGAGTAGGAAATGAGTATGAAGGAAGGAGTAATGAGGAGTGGGAAATAAAGGAGGAGGAAAGAATAATGATGAGTGGGAAATGAGGACGGAGGAAGGAGTAATGAGGAGTGGGAAATGAGGACGGAGGAAGGAGTAATGAGGAGTGGGAAATGAGGACGGAGGAAGGAGTAATGAGGAGTGGGAAATGAGGACGGAGGGAGGAGTGATGAGGAGTGGGAAATGAGGACGGAGGAAGGAGTAATGAGGAGTGGGAAATGAGGACGGAGGAAGGAGTAATGAGGAGTGGGAAATGAGGACGGAGGGAGGAGTGATGAGGAGTGGGAAATGAGGACGGAGGAAGGAGTAATGAGGAGTGGGAAATGAGGACGGAGGAAGGAGTAATGAGGAGTGGGAAATGAGGACGGAGGGAGGAGTGATGAGGGTGGGAAATGAGGACGGAGGAAGGAGTAATGAGGAGTGGGAAATGAGGACAGAGGAAGGAGTGATGAGGAGTGGGAAATGAGGACAGAGGAAGGAGTAATGAGGAGTGGGAAATGAGGACAGAGGAAGGAGTAATGAGGAGTGGGAAATGAGGAAGGAGGAAGGAGTAATGAGGAGTGGGAAATGAGGACAGAGGAAGGAGTAATGAGGAGGGAAATGAGGACAGAGGAAGGAGTAATGAGGAGTGGGAAATGAGGACAGAGGAAGGAGTAATGAGGAGTGGGAAATGAGGACAGAGGAAGGAGTAATGAGGAGTGGGAAATGAGGAAGGAGGAAGGAGTAATGAGGAGTGGGAAATGAGGACAGAGGAAGGAGTAATGAGGAGTGGGAAATGAGGACGGAGGAAGGAGTAATGAGGAGTGGGAAATGAGGACAGAGGAAGGAGTAATGAGGAGTGGGAAATGAGGACAGAGGAAGGAGTAATGAGGAGTGGGAAATGAGGACAGAGGAAGGAGTAATGAGGAGTGGGAAATGAGGACAGAGGAAGGAGTAATGAGGAGTGGGAAATGAGGACAGAGGAAGGAGTAATGAGGAGTGGGAAATGAGGAAGGAGGAAGGAGTAATGAGGAGTGGGAAATGAGGACAGAGGAAGGAGTAATGAGGAGTGGGAAATGAGGACGGAGGAAGGAGTAATGAGGAGTGGGAAATGAGGACAGAGGAAGGAGTAATGAGAGTGGGAAATGAGGACAGAGGAAGGAGTAATGAGGAGGGAAATGAGGACAGAGGAAGGAGTAATGAGGAGTGGGAAATGAGGACAGAGGAAGGAGTAATGAGGAGTGGGAAATGAGGACAGAGGAAGGAGTAATGAGGAGTGGGAAATGAGGAAGGAGGAAGGAGTAATGAGGAGTGGGAAATGAGGACAGAGGAAGGAGTAATGAGGAGTGGGAAATGAGGAAGGAGGAAGGAGTAATGAGGAGTGGGAAATGAGGACAGAGGAAGGAGTAATGAGGAGTGGGAAATGAGGACAGAGGAAGGAGTAATGAGGAGTGGGAAATGAGGACAGAGGAAGGAGTAATGAGGAGTGGGAAATGAGGACAGAGGAAGGAGTAATGAGGAGTGGGAAATGAGGACGGAGGAAGGAGTAATGAGGAGTGGGAAATGAGGACAGAGGAAGGAGTAATGAGGAGTGGGAAATGAGGACGGAGGAAGGAGTAATGAGGAGTGGGAAATGAGGACAGAGGAAGGAGTAATGAGGAGTGGGAATTGAGGACGGATGAATAAGGTAGGACTAGTGACTGATAAGGAATGAAGAACGAGGAGTGAGGGTGGAGGAAGGGAAATGGGAAGTGAGGACTAAAAGGAATGACAAATGAAAAATGATTAGTGAGGAATGAAGAAATCAACGAGAAAGGAGGTTTGTGGAACGAGTACTGTGGTAGGAGGAGTGAATCATAAGGAATGAGGATGAAGAGTGAGGAAGGAGGAGTAAGAAGTGAGGAATTAGAAATATCGATTGAAGAATGAGGAAGGAGGAATGAGTAATGGGAATGAGGAGGAGAGAGGAATGAGGAATGAGGAGGAAATAAGTATGAAAAGGAAAATTTGGTCGTTCGTTCATTTCGAAAGAATTGGGAAGAAGGTGAAAAGATTACTGATGGAAGATAATTATGTTGGATCATTCCCAGAATAATATTATTCGTTTCTGAATATAATTTCCACATAATTATATATACTGTTGTTAGGATCTTTGGTTGTTCTATGGGCGGTACGGTAGTTACCTGTTTATTTATTTGGCTAATCCTCCCCCTCCTCTCTTATTTTCACAGGATTGTTGACGTCTGTGGTGGCGTGGCGCCAACTTTTAGTCAGGGCAGCAGAAGCGAACAGGTTGTTCTCTTGGGAAGAGAACTTTTGAGTACCAGCAGCAGTTCGACTTTGAAGACGTTTCCTGGGCAGCCGATGTTTGGGCCCAGGCTGGAGCAGCGCACCAACGAAGATGGTTGTTTGTTGGCCGCAGGTGGAGACCCTGTCGGCAGTTTTGGGTGAAGTGGCCCCGTGATTTTGGCGAGACGGCAGCAGGACGTCGTGATAATACGGCCTGTTGTCGTTAGTTGGTGGACTTCGCTGGAGATGGCTTTTTGTATCGACTGCTGCTGGTACTTCTTTTTTGATATAAAGTAATATTGCTTTATTTTTGTGTTTCGTGGCCCGGACCTGGCTCATTTGTTATGGCCTTTATTTTTTGTTATAGATTTTATTAAGATTTAATATTAATAAATCTATTTTTATAACCATTTCCTGTATTTTGTTATTCCTCCTTCTTTGTGTGTGGAGCTGTCGATTAGCCAGAGCAGCCCCAATATTATTTCCATCTAGATCCTGTGTTTTTCTTAAGGGCCGAAAAGCTCGGCTCGTTACATTGGCGACCGTGTGACAGGATTGGCTCTGCTCTGGTTGTCGGGTTTTCACCACATTGGAGGAGGAGGTTGGTTATTTTTGGAAAAAAAAAAAAAAATTGTAATTTTTTTTTTTTTTTTCTGTCGGGGAAGGTGTTAGGATCTTTGGTTGTTCTATGGGCGGTACGGTAGTTACCTGTTTATTTATTTGGCTAATCCTCTCCCCCCCTCTTATTTTCACAGGATTGTTGACGTCTGTGGTGGCGTGGCGCCAACTTTTAGTCAGGTTCGGGCAGCAGGAGCGAACAGGTTGTTCTCTTGGGGAAGAGAACTTTTTTGAGTACCAGCAGCAGTTCGACTTTGAAGACGTTTCCTGGGCAGCCGATGTTTGGGCCCAGGCTGGAGCAGCGCACCAACGAAGATGGTTGTTTGTTGGCCGCAGGTGGAGACCCTGTCGGCAGTTTTGGAAGGTGCAGTGGCCCCGTGTCCTTTGTATTTTGGCGAGACGGCAGCAGGACGTCGTGATAATACGGCCTGTTGTCGTTAGTTGGTGGACTTCGCTGGAGATGGCTTTTTTTTTGTATCGACTGCTGCTGGTACTTCTTTTTTGATATAAAGTAATATTGCTTTATTTTTGTGTTTCGTGGCCCGGACCTGGCTCATTTGTTATGGCCTTTATTTTTTGTTATAGATTTTTATTAAGATTTAATATTAATAAATCTATTTTTATAACCATTTCCTGTATTTTTGTTATTCCTCCTTCTTTGTAAAATGAGCTGTCGATTAGCCAGAGCAGCCCCAATATTATTTCCATCTAGATCCTGTGTTTTTCTTAAGGGGAAAAAAGGTTACAACTGCATACATATATATATATATATATATATATATATATATATATATATATATATATATATATATATATATATTTCAGAAAATATGGCTGTAATGTTAAAAGGTACAGAGTGTGATGGAAGAATTTTCGGTTGCGAGATGGTACTCTTGAAGCCGTCACTTGCAGAATCGATTGTATTGAGCAAATAGTTGATCATCTCAGCAGTTAATGTGATGAACACGCGGTGAGGAGTCATATGACCAAGTCGCTATGCCAGTACAAGAGTTCGTGTGTTATAGAATCTCGATTTTGTCTAATTCTGCCCAAAAATTAGTTCGGTCGTTCATTAGCAGACCTAGATCGGGATCGTGAAGACATTATCTTTGAGTGTGGCGAGCTCTTAGAGAAGAATAAGGTACAGTTCAGACTCTTCGGGTGAATTGTGGATTTATGGTCTTTTACCATATTTCAAGACATTTTTGAACTTATGTTTTTTTTTACCATATTTCAAGATATATTTTTATTTTATTGTGGGAAGTGGATGTAGCATTTTACTATTTCAATATTCTATTTTATTGTGTTCTATATTTTACCAGCATGCTATTTACTCATGCATTTTAGACTTTTCATTATTATGTTTTTGCACTTGTATATTTTTGGGAGTATCATCTGTGTTCATTTTTTCGACAGATGTCATGGTTGGTGATGACTTTGTGAGCAAAAATGATGTTATCATGTTGGTGTGATCATAGAGAAAGACAGTCGCAAACCTTTGCAATGTCTAGTATTTTATGTGGGAGACTTGAGACTAGACTCTACAAAGTCTATAATGGAATATGTGAGAATTTTTGAGTTTGCAGGCTATTAGCCATAATCAGATTTTTAGTTGGACTGAGACTAAATCTTGAGTTAGATGTTTTCTTACTTGACAATTTCATTTATGATGCATTTTAATCTTTGCTTTGTTTATTCATTGCTTGTTGGGTTGCTTTAAATAATAAATCTATTTTTGGTAGGAAAGATTGAGTTTTCCTTATACGACCCATTTCATTTCTTTAATGTGGAATGTGGAGAGAGAGAAATCCATGCGAGAACGAAAGAGATCTTTGTGAGTAAGAGAGAGAGAGAGAGTGGAAAGCCGCGAGAGAGAGGGAGAGAGAGAGAGAGAGGAGAAAAGATTCGCTGTTAAAAGAGAGGAAAAAAGGGCGGAACCCTTCACCGCCTCCTGAAGATAGACCAATCGGTATGCTACGTAATACTCCTACCTGGAATATTCTTATCTGTTTCCAACAGTTGTAATTATATATATATATATATCATATATATATATATATAGAATATATATATATATATATATATATATATATATATCCCTCTGTCTCTACATATATATATATATATATATATATATATATATATATATATATATATATATATATATATATATATATATATATATATATATATATATATATATATATATATATATAATATATATATATATATATATATATATATATAAACTGACAAATAAAAGTGACTATTTATTGATTTTGTAAAGACAGTCATTCATAGACATCACACACTGAAGGAGTAAAGCGATGACAGACGTTCAAGACTGATCTATTTGTATTATTAACGTTATTGTTCCATTAACTTATCCTCCAGTTGAAGACACAGAGATATCGAGATGGACGAAAGAGAGAAAGGCAAGAAACCATTTTAACGAAAAGTAATTTAAAAAGATTACGAATGGAAATAAAAAAAAAATAATAAATGGCATATACGAGTTAGGTAAACAAAACCACGTGATTATCCCTCTCCAGTCATCACAACCATATGCAACACGTCCTTACCCGACGGCTGCAACCCAGCCACTGAGCTGCTAATTCTCTGAATGAGCTCCTCTTCTACCTGGGGCCTGGCCCAGGTATCCGACAATCGGTCAAACACACACACACAACTGCGGTAAGCTTTGCTAACACTTCTCCTGTCCCTCTGAAGTCGGTGGGCATCTCTCTCTCTCTCTCTCTCTCTCTCTCTCTCTCTCTCTTTTACTGTACTACATGTTATATATTATCTTTTGTAAATTGGTATATATTTTTACCCAGCCAACTCCTTTCTGCCCATATATTACCGGTATTTACTCAGTTATTATTATTATTATTATTATTATTATTATTATTATTATTATTATTATTATTATTATTAAAGTACAGTCTCTCAAGGGTTCCCGATTACTTGAATTCATGCGAGAAAGAAATCACCATGAAATCATGTGACAAGCGGCATCCCTCATTCAGAAACGAGGATATATCTTGTGAGGTTCATTTATTGTCCATGTTTTGGCAACTGAAATATATTTCGACATAACAAACAATTTCCATAAATTGACTCGATTACCCACAGCCTTGTTTATGGTCAGTGTCTGGCCATCTTCGCTGTACCTGCAGCACCCAGAGTATGTGATATCTGATATGCACTGGCAATGTCATCATCATTATACATTAGATGAAACCTACTCATATGGAACAAGCCCACCAAAGGGGCCACTGACTTGAAATTCCAGAAGCTTCGTAACAATATAAAGGTGTTCGTTAGGAAGAGGCAAGAGGAAGTAAAGGAAAATGCAGAAAGAAAGATCCCACTCACTTATTAAAAAAAAATAATAATAAATAGATAAATAGATAAAAATGTACTAAAACGCAAGAAAAATGAGCATTACAGTAGGGTAGTAATGCGTGACATTTTCTCTTGAATTCTGAGGTTTCAACTGCGAGACATCCTCTGTAGGGAGGCTGTTCCACGGCCCAACGGTGTGAGGAATGAAGGAATAAATGAATATACGCTTCATATGCGTTTTTACGTATTTAGGGCTCTTACTGTGCTTCTAAACGTTAAATTAACCTTCCCTGTAGTCATACAATATTCGATGGTTGTCCTTGGGATGGAATAATCCAGATTGTTTGATAACGCCTTCTATTTCCTTCGTGAGATGACAGTGATCATGAAATATCCAGTTCCTGTGAAATATCTGAAACCATTTTGAAGGCCTCTTCATTTCCACCCTTTTAATCGATACTCGTTCCAGTTATTCCTTTTCAGCCGGTTATGGCTTCAAAAGTTAAAATCTCTCTCTCTCTAATTTAAGTAATTGACAAATAAAAGTATTCCATCTCTGTTTCTTGGCGTTTTTAAACACACCCATCCATAGACATTCATTTACACTTAATGTAGGTCTTAGCATTATCCTCCGGAATAAACCCATCACTTAAGTTTCAGATTGGCCTAGATATGTCATCACTAGTTGTTATATAATAATGCATGATTATATTTATAAGTAACTTAAGGAGGCTTCTTTAGTATCTTAAATGCAAATCATTTACCAATGGCTTAAGTTTATGGCCACACTTTTTAAGAGAGAGAATGAATACTTTCTTTAATCCTTCTTTCTTTCTTTGGACCTTCGTGAAAAACCACCAGTATACAGCACAACGAGAGATTATATATATATATATATATATATATATATATATATATATATATATATATATATATATATATATATATATATATCAGGACAGGGTGGCAAGGAGACAGTCGGTCATCTGTAGGTGGTATTTATTTGCCGACGCGTTTCGTAACACATTGTTACATCATCAAAGCTAAAAAGAAAATTTACAAATTAAAATACATGGAATAAAACCAACGACTTCAAGAGAGTCTCAACATGCTATATAAATATACATTAAAACAAGACAGTTCATAAAAAGCACCTGCTAGACTAAAAGGTTGAGGACTGAATGACTAAAAGGGAAAAGGAAAGCAGCAAAGAAAACTGGCTCAAGCCAGATACAACTGAACAGAGGTGGTGTGTGAGTTCAACTTAGGAACTAGCTGTTTTATGAATAACGATTCCAAAATTAGCAGTTCGTGTGGATGATTTGTTTGGCCCAAAACAGAGAAGTCAGAATAATCAATACTAGTATTACATATATTTGAATGATTTCTGATATTAGAAAATTCTGGATTGGACAATCTGCAACCAGTACGGTGACTAACACCTTTATGTGAATCTGCTCTGACCCTCAGCAATCGTTTAGTCGATCCCACGTAAGTCCCCAAATTACATCTGGGGCAAGTATATTTATATACGACTGACGATTGCATTATTGGGCAGATTCTATCCTTAAATTTAAAAAGGGACCCTATTGTAAGTGGATTTTTTTTTATTAAAATGACTTGCAACATGTTAAAATGTTTTTCTATTGCAGACTTCAGATTACTTCTAAATTTATCGTCTAGGACGTATGGGATAGCTGCATAACAGCCGAGTGAGATAGCTTCTTATTTAAGAAATTCTTACAGTGTTTAAAGAAAACATGAGATGGAAACCAATTATCAGTAAAATATTTGTGCAAGAAAATTATTTCTTTATGATAAGAGTCCCAAGAAGAGGTTAGAGTATAAGCCCGGTGGAGGAGAGTAAAAATTGAATTTAGTTTAAAATGATAAAAACAAGCACTATAAAAGTTTGAACCCAGACCAGTAAAAGTCTTTTATCTAAAAACGGAAGTGTTAAAACTGTCATTATGTCGGAACACCAAAACATCCAAGAATGGTAATTGATTATTGTCCCCTCTTTCTAATGTAAACTTAATATTCGGATGTACTTCGTTAATGTACGAGAGGAACTGATCAGCATGAAAGGCTGATTTGAAAAGAACGAAGGTGTCATCGACAAACCGTTTATATACAAGAGGATAAAAGCTAAGGGGCAATTTTCCAACATGCCCTCCTCCAGGGAGCACATGAAAATGTTGGAAAACGTGGGGCCTAGAGGTGATCCCATTGCCATCCCATCTATCTGTTTGTACAAACAACCATTAAAAATAAAAGCAGTGTCCAGCACTGCTAACTCCAACAATTTCTTAAAAAGACAACGATCATAATTAAAATAAGTGTCATTGGGTTCGATAAAAATTTTATCTAAAATAACTTCAATTGTTTCCTCCACTGGGACATTTGTAAATAATGACTCAACATCATAACTAGTCATATATAAATCAGAGTCTTGGCATAAAATATATGATTTGAACTCTTTTAGAGTTTTTTAAAGTGTGCTGGTTAGAAGTCAATTGTTCTAATAGTGGTACTAAATATTTGGCTAATTTATAGTTAGGAGTGTGGATTGATGACAATATTGGTCTCATTGGAATTCCGTCTTTGTGTATTTTAGGCAGACCATATAAAATTCCAAACGACGTACCTGAGCAATATAACTCTTCCAATCCAAGAGAGAGAGAGAGAGAGAGAGAGAGAGAGAGAGAGAGAGAGAGAGAGAGAGAGAGAGAAGGCATCCATGTAAAGTTGCCATGTTGAGGATAGTCGCTTCTTCCATCACTCGGAAATCGTAAAGAATTGTTAATCTCAATTGCCACCTACAAATAGGACTTGTCCTACTTATTGGAAGGGTTTATATGAGACAGGAACCTCATCACCTAATTTCTATATATTCCATTCCATTCCATTCCAATAACTTGAGTTACTGATATAAGCATCGTTTTAGCCCAAGCAAAGGCATATATAGGTGGTGGAATTCACCGTAAAAACATAAAACATGACTTTGAGCAGAACGCAGCTGTTCCAACAAAGTGCGCGGACGTGTTCTGCTCAGCTTGCAGACATACAGTATACCCGAGTCGAATCAAGGAGTTATATACTTAGATGTTTAATAAAGTCATATTATTGCATTTCACGTGTTGACCGAAGGTCATATTCTTCCGAGGAGACTTCAGTCAGGCTGAGGTCTTGAAACCCGAAGCGTTTTCGAAGTTTTAACTCTTTTAATTAATGATAGATGAACTTTTGTCTTGACAATGAGTGAAATGGGGATTGAATTAGAATTGGTGATATTACTAATCATTTTGCGTAACCTATTAAGTCAACAGTGATATTCAGGGTTGATCAAATGCTGTCCAGCACCCGTTCATGGGAACAGCTTCTATTTCTGTATTAATGACAAATAAATATCTGCCCGGTGACAATGATCTCGCGTTTATAGCCTTCGGAGTCACGAGTGAGGAGGTCTCTAGGATTCTGAGCATCTGGAGTTAGGCATCTACAGAGAAGGGGTGGGGCGGGGGTTGGGGGTGGGGGGTGCTGTTGACTGTCTTTGACTGCCAAGCAAAGGAAATATCTCGGGAAAACGTTCATGGTTTTCTTCGTGTGTTTGATTATTGACGCAGGTGGTTATTTGAATGTGAAATGTTGTACAAAGTTTCATTTTATTGCATGCATGATGTAGTCGATTTTTAAAATGTCTCTGAAGCATTTTAAGAGGGAAATGACACACTACTTGCTAACTTTTTTAGAATGGGTCAATTAATCAGTTGCGTTAGGCATTATTAAATGGTATTTAAACATTTCTGATGTTATGATACACGATGCCATTCATGTGTTGTGAAGAGAAAAATTGAGTGGTTTTCATTGCCCCAAAGCCTAAATATATATCACTTGAGGAATTAACTGGTAAATTCCTTTGCAGTTTTAAGCTTTCATGTGTTACGAGGTCAAATGCAATGTCGTCCAAGGTCATTTGTACTTACCCCGTCTGTTATGAATTAATTGGTATCTCTGGCCGGTACGACACTGGGCAGCCCTCGTCCTCTCTCTCTCTCTCTCTCTCATACCAAGGAGAAACAAGAAACGCAGAACTGTCCAAAAGTAGAATTTATTTAACAAACTAAGGAGGCAACTGGTCTGGAACCAGACGAGAAATGAAATGTGGGAGAAGTACTTTCCCAGATCAGCAACCCCGACGTTTCCAAAGAGAAATGCAACATAACTTTAACACCCTCTAAATAATTCTCCACATCATTAAAGTTAAAACTAATTGTCACAGTTATGTTATGCACCAATCTAACATTACCGTCCTCACAGGACCCAACCAGAATTCCTGTTAGGAGAAACACAACTCCGCTAAAAACCAGGACATGCAGGCGCATAAATACAACACGTGAAACACTCAAACAGAAAAATGCATAATAAAGAATAATGTCTGAAAAAGAAGCAAGTGTTAAGGAGTTGTCTAACTCACTGTTTATGTCCAAGGGGAAACCATCTCCTTCAGTAGCAGTCCTGTTCACACACAGCACCAAGGGAGCGATAACTTTCAGGCCGTAAATCGCGGTAAATAGCCATTCTATGGTTCCTCTGCACTCGTCTCCATTGGTTTTCAGATGTTGCCCCAGTGCTCCGCTCTCAATGTTGACCCACTCCTCTATGCTTAGTAGCCCTCTCCCCCAACCCCCCTTTCCTTTCGTGTTATGTGTAGTCTGCAGTATTTGCTCCTGGGTGTAGTGCAACCCTTACGTTCTGGATTAGAGTATCTATTTCCTTGATGCTCTTACCATACAGCTCGATGTCGTCCATGAACTTCAGATGGTTAATTCTGTTGCCTCCTTTCTTGAGTTGGTACCCAGCATCCATCTTCTGCAGAACTTTTGTCATGGGGATCAAGGCTATTACGAAGAGTAGGGGGGACAGTGAGTCGCCTTGAAAGATCCCTCTCCTGATGTTAACCTCTGCTAGTCTTATCCCAGAGCTTGTAGGTACTGTTTACCAGTTCAGCATTGTATTTTCTAGGAAGCAGATGGTGTTTTCCTCTGACCCATATATTTTCAGGCATTTTATTAGAAACAGGAGATCAGCGCCTGCCCTATGGGCCTATACACTAAAAAATTAAGGGTATAATAGGGGTAGAAAAAGGGTATTTCTAGTGGTTAAAATAGCATACCCTATCGGGGTATATAAGAACTATAATGTACCCTTTACAATATACCCATATCAAGGGTATAACATATACTTGTGATACCCTTACTTAGGGGTGTATCGTAGATAAAGAATACCCTTTTGCAGGGTATTCTATATGATATGAATACCCTTGTTCTTGTCTTTCTGTTCTAAGGATGTTCTCCCTGTGGTCATCCATTTGGGCTCATGGTGGTTTGTGATACAATGCTGGAGTTGTTCTGCTATTTGTGGGTGTAGGGCCTTGAGAGGTGGTTGGGGATTGAAGACAGGGGAATGGAGGAGGAGGAAGGGTAGGAGGATATGACGGACTGACAATACGTGAAGGGAGCAATGTGGACTGGTGAACGGGAATGGAAGATGTTCATGGGAACCAGGTGTCTATGTTTGAAGGGGAGAAGTTAAGTTAAGTATTACCTTGGTTTAACCAGGCCACTGAGCTAATTAACAGCTCTCCTAGGAGGGCTGGCCCGAAGGATTAGATTTATTTTACGTAGCTAAGAACCAATTGGTTAACTAGGAAGGGACCTACAGCTTATTGTGGAATCCGAGGCACATTATGACCTGAAATGAATTTCTATCACCAGAAATGAATTCCTCTAATTCTTCATTGGCCGGTCGGGGAATCGAACGCTGAACCAACAACGTGTTAGCCGAGAACTCTACCCATCCCTCCAATGAGGAACTTATGTTTGAAGGGGGATGGACAGACATGTAGACCTCCCTCTCCATTCGTCTCCTTCATGCTCTGCAATGGAAGCTCTGTTGCTGCAGATAGTTTTGGAAACAATTTGTAAAAAATCTGTAGATGTGGAATAAAATCTTGAAATAAGTCTGCAGGATCACGTGTTTATTCATGAAAATTGTTTCATGTATTTGCACATAATTAGGATGAAATTCGGACAATCAAATGAACATTCATTCGGTGCTACTTTATGATCTGAACACAGCCAACATTGTACAGGGGTTTCACCAAATCACTATAGATAAAAAGATGTAAGAGAGTTTACAACTTTTCATACTCCAATAAACATGTTCAAAACAAAACAAAATAAGGGCGCATACAGCTTTTTATACTCTAATAAACATGTTCAAAACAAAACAGGTTACCAGTAATTCATTGGACTACAAAATAGGGAAATCAAAGAAGCAACTTTGCTCACATAAACATGTCCAGTTCAAATCAATGTTTCCCACAAGATAACAAAATTATTAGTCCTTCATTTCTTGGCTGTCATACTGCACCCAGAGTTTTATGCATTATTCTGTATTCTGCAATACGTCCACTTAATAAACATCTCGTTTCACAGCTAAACTAGTTTAAGGAATTGGTAGATCTGAGCCAGCTGTTTGTGGTGAGTTAGGCTATGGCAGTTGACGTTTGTCCATAGAACTTTACCTGCTGAACAAGAATTTAAGGTAATATTTTGGCAGCCAAATGTAATTGAGATGTAATTTACCTTAGAAATGTAGTCGATGGTAAGGGGGACCCAGTGGGAATCAGGGTTTTGGGTGGGGGGAAAACTCTTTCGAGAATAGCTAACTGTAAGGGGGACTCGTTGGGGATTCAGGCTTTTGGGTGGGGGAAATAATTTGGGAAAAGGCTTGGGCACCTTATTATTGTGTTTCCTGTTACATATGTCATTTGGAACACAAAATACAAGCGTAAAAAAAAGGGCGAATAAATGGACAGCAGGAGCCATTCCAAAGGCACTTTTCATGCATTACTAGTTCTGCTGATTCCAGGCCCTATCACACATCCGCAGTCTTACAGGCAAGCCAATCACACGATCAGGATGCCTCCAACAGTCCAACTGAGAGAGTATTCTAAGCCGGTGTTCCACGGTGAGCTAAAATGTGGCAATTGATGTTTTCCTATGATATTTTACTTGCTTTACAAGAATTTTAAGTACATTGCCGCTTGCCAGAACATACGAGCTTGCCAAGAATCATTCAAAATGCGGACAAGGCGCGCCAGTCCCGTTCCGCCACTCCCAAACTGAAAACACAAATGGTAATATTTTGCCGTCGGCTGTAGCTAAACTGTAAACTTTGTTTACCATTTACGTTTCTTCACCGCGACCAAAAGCTTTGAATAGTGTCCAGTCGAGCTAGACTGACAGTTGACGTTTTTCTGTGTTATTTTACTTGTTTTACAGGAGTTTAGGGCAGTATTTTGCCGGTGCTAAAATTTATATTGGGATTTTAAAATCAGTTTTTACAATTTAGTTACAGCCGACCGCCAAAATATTAAAATCTTTCAGCAGGTAAAATAACATAGGAAAACGTCAATTGCCATAGGCTAGGTCACCGCGGACAGCCGGCTTAGAATTACCAAGGAATTTAAGGAAATCGTTTAAAAAAAGAAGAAAAAAGCTAAGAACCAAATGTGCATATTAAGACATACGTCTGGCAGCAGCCAATGACAAGGTCAACCAAGTGATGCTGTCCGGAAGTGTGGACATGGTTCAACAGTTTTACATCTGACTTTGTTTTCATGTGTTTTACTAGAGTAAAGATATATATTATAGACTCTTTAAATAACTGAAGAAACAATAAACTAAAATTCAATGCATAATGTTTCCAGTAAATATTTAAATAGACAGTATTAGGCATAAGTCAAGAGTCAGTCAGGAATCGAAGAATTGAGACAAAGCCTGTCGTGTTTACAACGTCACTCATGCATTACTCCTGAGATTGTATTCCTTATATTTATGAATACATTCCTCTTTCTCATACATTCCAGCTTTAACACGAAGACATATACATTGGAGCATCCATATATATTGAGTATTCATGGTGAACTCAGAGGTGGAAGAATACCATTCTCAAAGGAAATAATTTCTCTCTCTCTCCATCAGGTAAGAGCCAGTTTTCAGAGAGAGAGAGAGACACGAAGAAGGTTTCTCCCTCTTTCATATTTAAATTCAGCTGAGAGAGAGCCAGATAGATATACAGAGAGAAATCCCTGACTAAAAGATGGGGGTGTGGGTGAGACTGGAAGCTCTCAATATGTTAAGTCTTCATCAAGTGCATGTTTGAGAGAAACTTACAAAGTGACCCACTATGAGGAAGGTTTTGATTTAAGTGTCCCTCAGGCAGAAGGCCAGGCACGTCGCGTCCGTCAAGAGACACGAGAGCTGCCTGGGAATAATAATAATAATAATAATAATAATAATAATAATAATAATAATAATTTATATGCCTATGCATGAATTGTTGTGGGACTGAGGCAGCAGCTTCACTATGGGAGGTGGGGGGGCCGGGCCCCCTCTTTCAGATGCATGGCACTCCCACTGCCTCCCCCAGTTGAAATTCCCTTTGTAGCTAAACTTGAACCCTTTTGTGGTCAAAAGCAGAAATATAGTTATAGTTTTTTAACACAAATGACATCATATTTTGTTCGGGATATTTTGATCCAACTTAATCTTATCAACTTACGTATGAAGTGACTGAGACTATAGTTACAGCTCTGAAAAAGTGTAATGCAATTTGCAACTGCTGCTCAGAGTCAATTTTCAGGGAGAGGAGATGAAGAGAGGGAATGGCATAGGTTGAATCTGAAAGAGATTTTGGAGGGTCATCAGTCTTTTGTGCTATTGATGATATTATGCACTATTTTGATATATTTACATGACAAGGATATTATACTATCGTTGAAAACTAAACCTTGATAATAGAAATTGGGCTACAGTAGTGTTGAATATAAGGTTGTGAGGAAACTGACATTACAGTATTTGATACATTTGCATATAGTAAGAGTTCAACATTAATTGAAAATTGAGCTCTGTCATTTCAAATACAGGTTTATTAATTACTAATGCTATTATTTTCCTTCGTTCACATGGATATAAACATTCGAGAATAGTATATTTTATTAATTACAAAATTGGTACATTAGTTTTGTGTAATTTTCTTTGGACCCCCAAAAACATATTTTTCCCCACCGAAGCCCCCCCCCCACACCAAAGGAATGCCAGTTACGCCACTGATGCACTGGCAACTACGACCTGTGTGTGTGTGTGTGTGTGTAAGCGTTCCAGGGGGGAAGACGCAGTAATAGGAACGACGAGAGAGAGCAGTGCTTGCCTGACCAAGCATAGCAACCAAGGTAATGTTTTCATCAGTCAGCAACGAGGCGCTCACCTCCTATTGATTCTCTCCCCAAGTATATACCACATACTCGCTCTCGTTCTTTCTGTCTGTCTATCTACTATCTGTTATTTATCTGTCTATCTATCTATCTCTTTTATAGAAGGATATATAGAGAAATTACTTGTTAAATGCTTAAGAATAGAAATCACTCGATAAACGGAAGTGAATAATGAATAGCTTTCATCTCTCTCTCTCTCTCTCTCTCTCTCTCTCTCTCTCTCTCTCTCTCTCTCTCTCTCGTGTATGTATGTTCCACTGAATGAGACTTACAATCATGTAAAAGAAACATATATTTTGTGTGCTTGTTTGTATAAATGTAAAGGAAACATGATATGTGTATATATTTATCATACTCGACCAGAATATCTTCACGGATAAATGAATGTTGTTCCCAAGGTAACGAGAGAGGGAGAGAGAGAGAGAGAGAGAGAGAGAGAGAGAGAGAGAGAGATAGGACTTACTGATTTCTGCACCCTGCAAAATAAATAATTTTTTTAGCTGATATAAAATTCCCGACAGTCAAAAGCAATGCGAGAACATGTGGCTGCTATCGTCTGTCTTCTAACACTCCAAGACCTCCATTGTTTGGGCGAGGAGGCCAGAGTGTGCAAGCAGTGTTAAGGCTGTCTTTTCCTCTATTTCCTTTCATGCAGCGATTTTGGGAATAATAATAATAATAATAATAATAATAATAATAATAATAATAATAATAATAATAATAATAAGTTTTATGGCGTCTGTTCAGGAATTATTTTTTCTTTCAAGCAATTTGAGTGGAAGGCAACAGGGAAAATGTGCTTGTGAATGTATGCACGTGTGTGTGTGTCTTTGTATACCAAAGATGGAGACGTAGCAGTAACAAGAGAGAGAGAGAGAGAGAGAGAGAGAGAGAGAGAGAGAGAGAGCAGTGCTTGTTGACCAAGCATAGCAACCACTCAGTTTTGTTTTGGCTACCAAAGGCGTGTTCACCTCTTATTGATTCTCTCTAAGTGTTATACTCGCTATCGCTCTTTCTATCTATCTGTCGGCTATTTATTATCTATCTCTCTATCTCACTATCTGTTTATCTCTCTATCTATCTGTTTCATAAGAGAAACGATGAAGAAGTTATCTTAATAAACGATTGAAAACAGAAACAAAGTCTCGAGAAGCAGACTGATTATTGAAAAGTTTGCATCGACGGGACAGAAGAAGAAGAAGAAGAAGAAGAAAAAGAAGAAGACGCTGTTCGTGGAAGGGACAAACAAAGTGACTTCTGGAATTCCTTCTCCGCCTTCTTCAGTCTCTCTTGTGCCTTGGGTGACAGAGCAGCGTCCCAGTGTCTCTCTGGGGACGTGTCTTTAATAAGACAGTTTTAGTGATTCCCGCAAAAGTTTTGAGTTGAGTGAGTGTTTTTGTGTACCTGCATTGTTAGAAGACGAGTAGAAGAAGAACTGTGGTAAGTGTTTGACTCTTATTTGCTTGATATATATATGTGTGTGTATATATATATATATATATATATATATATATATATATATATATATATATATATATATATATATATATATATATATATATATATATATATATATATATATATATATATATATATATAGGATACAGGCAGGACAGCAAATCAGTCAGATATATCAAGAACTGAGGAAGTGGAAACAGACTGGTACATAAGAACATCTTTATTTGTTTTCAAGACAACTAGTCTCATTTTCAAGGCCGCAATAAAAAGAATAAATAATGTGAATACATATAAATTATACAAAAATCTCTTTAAAAAACATTTGCACATAAGGACAGTTTAGGCGTTGCTGGAGGTACCAACCTATATAGAAGGGAGAAGGAGGGCGACTGGTATATGGGTAAGTGAAAAGCAAGAAAGACGGTTACGACAGGTAGAGAGGGGTGGAGGAGTTTTGGCATTCAACAATGGTACCGTCTGTTTGATAATTAGCGATTCCAAAATAAAGAGTGCTAGCTTGGAAGAGGCCCTTGTAATGATTTTAAATTTATCATATTCAATATTACTTAGTTTATTGCCCGTTCGATAGCTCAGACCTTCGTGAGAATCGGCGCGAATCTTGAGAAATCTTTTGGGTGCAAAAGGGTCTAACAATCCTTTTATCTTCCATTATCCCAAATCCATCGGGAGCTCGCTCATTAACGTATATACTTAAATAAAAAAGGGGAAGAAGCCGGAGTTTACAAGATTCCATGCAGCAATTGTAGTGAGATTTACGTGGGAGAGACGGGCAGGTCCCTCTCGCAAAGATTAACAGAGCACAAAAGACCGGTACGGTATACCTCGGAGAGTTCGGGGATTTTTCTTCATATCAGGGATAGAGGCCATTCCATAAATTGGAGCGGGGCGGAGCTGGTTTTCAAAAGTAGCTGTCCGTACAAAAGAAAGATGCTGGAATCTGCTATCATCAATCAAACCAACAATATGAACTTGTCAGGAGGACATTGGAAAGCGGATGAAATCGACGGGCTAATCCTTAAACCTCTTCTCAAACAGGCGCTCCAGGAACCACAACCACCAGACGAATCGCAAAACAGGAGTTAATGAGGCCAAAAACCACTACGGAATTGTTTATTTTCCCTCCTTCTTGGGAACGGTCACCTGCATACCATTGAAGACTTAATGCCACACCTACATATGCTTTGTATATATACTCCTGTAACATTTCATCTGTCCATATTTTACCAGTGAACAGGGCACAGAAGGAAGTGCTCGAAATATATGGTTGTAACGTTCAAATAGTGTTTTATGGGCCTTCTTATATTATATATATATATATATATATATATATATATATATATATATATATATATATATATATATATATATATATATATCCCCTGTTCATATCCTCCATCTCCAGGAAGTAACTGCTGCAGATTGATAAGGCAATGGTTCTGTTTTACATTCACTCCCATTCACTCAGAAGAATCAGTTAAGACTATGCATATCAATTCTAGCCTTGGCTTAAGCTAAAAAAAAAAGTAAAAATAATAATAATAATGATAATAATAATAATAGGGTCAACATACAAAATGGCAAAGCAACAAGGACTGAAGGGATAAAGCTACCAGATGGAATAGCATCAAACACAGATGAGACAGGATACAAATACCTGGGAATAATGGAAGGAGAGGATATAAAACACCAAGAGATGAAGACCACGATCAGGGAAGAATATATGCAGAGACTTAAGGCGATACTCACGTCAAAACTCAATGCCGGAAACATGACGAAAGCCATAAACACATGGGCAGTATCAGTAATCAGATACAGCTCAGTACTGGAATGGATAAAAGCTGAACTCTGAAGCATAGACCAGAAAACTAGGAAGCACATGACAATACACAAAGCACTACAGCCAAGAGCAAATACAGACAGACTATACGTAGCATGAAAGGAAGGATGGAGAGGTCTACTACGCATAGAGGACTGCGTCAACATCGAGAGCAGAGCACTGGAGGAATTTTTGAAAACCAGTGAAGACGAGTAGCTAAGGAGTGCTTGGGAAGAAGGACTTATAAAAGTAGACGAAGACCCAGGAATATACAGAGACAGGAGAATAAAAAAAGAACAGAGGAATGGCACAAAAAACAATGCACGGACAGTACATGAGACAGACAAAAGAACTGGCTAGCAATGAAACATGGCAATAGCCACAGAGGGGAGAACTCAAGAAGGAAACAGAAGGAATGCTAACAGTGGCACAAGGTCAAGCCCTAAGAACCAGATATGTTCAAAGAACAATAAATGGAAATAACATCTCACCCATATGTAGGAAGTGCAATATGAAAGACGAGACCATAAACTACATAGCAAGCGAATGTCCAGCGCTTGCACACAACCAGTACAAAAAGAGGCATGATTCAGTAGTAAAATCTCTCAACTAGAGCCTGTGCAAGAAACACCAGCTAGCTGGCAGTAATAAGTGGTACGAACACCAACCTGAGGGAGTGATAGAAAACGATCAGGCAAAGATCCTCCGGGACTATGGTATCAGAATAGATAGGGTGATAAGTGCCAATAGACCAGATGTGATGTCGATGGACAAGATCAAGAAGAAAGTATCACTCACAGATGTGGCAATACCACGGGACACCAGAGTAGCTGAGAAAAAAAAGAGAAAAATTGATAAGTATCAAGACCTGAAAATATAAATAAGAAGGATTTGGGATATGCCAGTGGAAACTGTGCCCATAATCATAGGAACACTAGGCACGATCCCAAGATCTCTGAAAAGGAACCTGGAAAAACTAGATGCCGAAGTAGCTCCAGGACTCATGCAGAAGAGTGTGCTACTAGAAACAGCGCACATAGTGAGAAAAGTGATGGACTCCTAAGGAGTCAGGATGCAACCCGGTACCCCCACACTATAAATACCACTCAGTCGAATAGGATGACCGAGATAGAAAAAAATATTATTATTATTATTATTATTATTATTATTATTATTATTATTATTATTATTATTATTATTATTATTATTATTGGAAATAAGAATTTGAAAGGCGTAAAAACATATTTTGACTGAACTACCCAGTAATTTTTTTGAAGAAATACTAGATCTTCTTTGGAATAAGCGCAGGATAAACAACAAAAAGAGATTCTTTTCAATCGCTCTGTTCTGAATTGTAGCTTCAAGTTCATGAAGAAAGATGATTGTATTGCAATCAACAGGAATGCCAATCATTTATTGGGATTAGGGTTTTTCTGCAGGTATCCCATTTTGAAAATTGATGCTCTCTCTCTCTCTCTCTCTCTCTCTCTCTCTCTCTCTCTCTCTCTTCTTCATGATATTTTTGATCTTAGACACAGAACTGACCAAAGAACATAATAATGCTGTTGTATCCAGCCCTCCAAGAGAGGGAGGGGGATAAACGTCCTCTGTATTTATCTGTATAAATGATGCTCCGATTCTCTCATAGAATCTTTCTTCTTTTTCTTCTTCTTCTTCTGCTTCTTCTTTTTCTTCTTCTTCGTCATCATCATTTTCTCTACTTTCTTCCACTGATGGCATGGGGAGTCTCCATCCACTTTTGCGTTTCAATAAAAGAAATTGAGTTTCGTAATGAACTCAACTCTACAACGGTCCCTTTGCGGTTAGAGATGCAGTTACGAATTATTATCTCTCTCTCTCTCTCTCTCTCTCTCTCTCTCTCTCTCTCTCTCTCTCTCTCTCTCTCTCTCTCTCATTAGCTAAGAGGTTTATGAAAAGACCTCAATATCTGGAGTATGAAAGCAAGTGAATCTTTATTGTAAATCATTTAAACTCTGAAAATGTCCTCATCATCTTCATCATTACCTCCGTTTTCCTTGTCATTATAGGTATTGCTGTTTCTATAAGATAAGATCCATCTTGATTCAGTTTCCTTCATTCCTCAAAATCGAGGAGCGACGAAGCTGTTGTCTCACAAGTGTCACTCAATAAGTCTTATCATGTCCCTGTCGAGAGGTTACTTACAAAGCTTTTCTTAATCACCAGGCCATGGTGACAGAACCGGCGACACACACATTCCCAGCCACCCAGTCATCCATTTGAACTCTGGACTGATGAGAGAGAGACAAGGTCCTTGAATAGAGGACTGAGTCACGTATCCGACGGATACGTCCTCGTGAGAACTGAGTATATTAAAGACCCAGGGCTGCAAGGGAAAGCCAGGCAGTGGGCCTATTCTGCAGAGATGCAGCCTGCAATGTTAACGTTCGCTCTGGTCCTGACAGTGGGGAGTTTAGCCCACTGTCGGGACTGGGAGAATCTTCTCTTCATCAAGATGGAAGCAGTACTGGAGAAGCAAGAAGCAGCCCTAAAGAAGCAAGAAGCAGCCTTGAGCCAGCTGAAGGGTAATGCAGCGATTCATGTTCGTTTTCATATCTTTTTTGTGATACATATTCTGGACACAGTTATATTTTTTTAGTTTTTTTCTTTAAAGATAACATAATCCATTTGATGTCATAATAATTCTTAAGCCATTCATGATGTTTATTCGTTTTCATTTTCACCTATCTCACTTCACAACCTCCTCCTGGGTGTGTTGCCATTTGTTCAAGCTCACTTTCCTTTGGGGCTCCATTTGCCTTTCTTTCCAAATAGGGAGTCTGGGAAGGTTCACTAGAGAGAAATGTCTTCCTCTGAATCGGGGTTTTTACATTTTCACCGTTCTCTCAATTTCCTTTTCAGAATCCATCGTTACTGCTCTCTCTCTCTCTCTCTTTCTCTCTCTCTCTCTCTCTCTCTCTCTCCCTCTCTCTCTCTCTCTCTCCTCTGGTTGAGTGAAGGGGGAGTCCTGGAAGACTTGTCTTTCTTCGTCTGGTGGACTGGCTCCACCATATCAGCTTGTTTATTTATGGATTTTTTTAGATTGATTTTTGGCGTCATTACAGTTTCTTGAGTCATTGTTGATTGTATTTTTGTTGATTGTATTCTGAATAATTTAAAATTACATTAGAATTTCCTTACAGCCTAATTCAATGAGAAGAAATCTGAGGTTTTTCTCATGTATTTAATGCCCTAATGCAGACCTCTTGACCTTCAATGTCATATCTGTAAATATGACCTGAATTCTCATCTTTATTTGGTTTCAGGAACTAAGGCTAAGGCTGCAATGTTAGTTCCAGAACTTGATAGCTTTCCTTTGTATGCATCCACAGCACAGCACATGCACAGGGCATGGCTGTTTACTGCAGAGCAAGTATCATTATTAGTTGGGGAATTGTGAATGAGGCTGTCACAAACTTTATATCTCAGATTTGTAGGGAATCTGATAATTCATATATGTTGAAGGCCTCATGCTTCAGAAGTGATGCTGGCATTTTGAATTGCCCTGTAAAAAAGATAGGTTAAGTGCAAGGATTGATTTGTGTTTCTTGCTATTGTTCAGCATGGCAGGTCAGCACAGGAACTCTGTCTATTTTTTTATTGTCTTCTACTGACAAATGAGTCTGACCAAGTATCTGATAATGCTCTGGGTCTGATTGCAGACGCTGTTTCAGTCATCTAAGGGGATCAGTTTGCGGTGCAGTTGATAAGGAATTAGGCTAAACTTCATTGAAGCAAAGACTCACCTGATTAGTCAGTTTTGCACCAGGTTCCCGCCCAATGATTCAGTTTGTGTAGGTCAAACTGCGCTGAAAAGTCGTGAACGTCAGACAATACTTGGCGCCACCTTTCAATCATAGTGTTCTTTCCCACAGCAGCTAAAAAAGCGTTTCATCTCATGCTGCCCGAAAACAATGGTTGTGCTCATTGGCTCCTTCAGATCTTTCTTTTCTGCTATTGCCAGAGATTTCTCCTCCTTCCTTTCAGCCATAAGACGTAGCATTGTTTGTTAGGTTTTCTACACCTACAGAGATGACATTATCAGTGCCATCTGTTTCAGATCTTCATCTCGGCTGCTTTTGTTGTCATACTTTTCCTGTCTTAGTGTCTGAAGCCTGTCAAGATCTTCATCCTTTACAACGATCACTGGAAGATGCTGTTCCCTTTTCCACAGGGAACTTCATTTATAGCTCATTCATTCCCTTCACCCCAAGAGCCAGTATGTGTGAGCTACTCGTTATGCAGAACTTCCACATTCACACTCTGTCGCAATGTTATGTTGTCACACATCCCAGCACCAGGAGCCTTCTATTCCTTGCAGTGTCAAGCCATGGAATGAAGTTGGCATATTTTTCAAGCACACTTACCCTTGCTTTCTGTTGTTTAGATTTAGTTCAGTTTCTATTCATTTGTTGTTTTCTTACCTCTATTTTCTCTTTTCTTCACTGGTGGGGCGTTTCCCCTCCCTTTTGTGACTGACACAAGTGAACCGCAGGTGAAGAGAAAAAAAAGACTGGGTCACGACTTCTTGTGATCTGTTCCTCACCTTAAAGTTAACGAATGCAGAACCACCTTTGTACACGCTCGTGTATATTTCTCTCCTGTATTAAAATTCTGGGTTACGGGAGTTTATTCATGGCTCCCCTTTATTCACGCATTTCTTGTGCAGCATAGTTTAAAAAAAACAGCTTTTTTAAAACAATGACTTATCTTTCCAGAAATGCAGGAGAAACAGGAGCATGTTGAAGACAAGCTTCAATGTAATTTTTATATATTTTGCTTCCAAATATTTGTGTTCTGCTACATAAAAACTTCCTATACTTCATGAGTCTCTCTGCTTCATAGAATGAGTCAACTCGCTGTTAAACTCAGCCTACTGTTTTAAGAAGAAAGACTAATGTTCTCCAAACAATCATTTATATTTTCAGAAATGCAGGAGAAACTTCAACACGTTGAAAACAATCTTCAAGGTATTTTTTATGTAATTTTTTCCAAGTTTGTGTTTTACTAAATAGCAAATTTCTTTGCTGAGAGAACAAAGTAAATTAAGTCAAGAGTCTTGTTAATTTAGTATCAGCCAAATTCAGTCACATTTTTATTAGAATCCAATGTCCTTTGATTATGTTGCCATGTAAAGGAAGACTGGTTTTCCCTTTCCAGAACTTCACCACGCGATGGAACACCTGAAAGGTATTTGTAACTCCTCGATATCTGTGGCTGTCTTTCTGAAAGCACCGTGTTTGAATTTTCAACTGGTTCCTAAATAGGGAAGAAACTAAAGGTAACTCTGATGATATATTGATCAGTATTCCAAAGTGATTATAAGAATCAAACTTTGTAAGCTGTTGTTTATTGTTTTGTTTTCTTCAGGTGCAGCGACAGACAACCAGGACTCTTTGCAAAGTGAGTCTATTCTTCAGGGATTATGGCAGGATCATGTAAAGCCTTTATACTAAACAAACAAGGTTTAGGAGAAGCTGGACTCTAAAGACCCTGTCACTTATATTTCCACTCTCATTTTTTAAGAAGAATTTCAATGCAACATTTAATATACAACCAGTAATAGTATGTGCATTACTCACATGTTGTGTATATGCGTGGGTGAGTGCCTGTCAATGCAAGTAAGTGAGAAAGAATGTTTATCATTGCTTGGAGAGGGAGTTTTAAGTATTGGAAAAAGTGTACAGATTAATAGTAATTGATGGTGAAGGTTTTGTTGACATATAGAGCACTTTAACCCTGCGCCTTAAGAGACAGATATGACCCTGCCTTTCTTTCCTTCCTTCCTTCCTTCCTTCCTTCCTTCCTTCCTTCCTTCCTTCCATCCTTCCTTCCTTCCTTCCTTCCCTCCTTCCTTCCTCCCTTCCTTCCTTCCTTCTTTCCTTCCTTCCTTCCTTCCTTCTTTCCTTCCTTCCCTCCTTCCTTCCTTCCTTCCTTCCACTCCAGTTCTATGGGAAGGCATAATCATAGTAGAAAGATTCTTGTTAGAGAGTATATAGTCTTCATACTTAATGGATCTCAAGTCTGCTTCGTGACTGAAGCGTCTTGTAAATGAAATTACTTTCCTCTTTCCGGATATTTGGACGAAACTGGATACATTAGAAGGCAACTGCAAACTTCTTCTTCAGTGTTCCTCACTCGTCTCTGAAAGTTCAATTCTGTCAGTTGTAGGAAGCAGATAATAGTCAACGTTATGTTTAGTGATACTGAATGATAAAGAGGACAACCAGGTCCCTTACAAAGCAGATTTACTAAAATATTATTGCAGGTGAATGGATGATCGTGGCAATTGGAATTGACTCGAGACAAAAAGTTAACGTAAATTTCAGTTACTCTATCATTTATTTGACTTAGGTTCTGATCTTTTTATGAGAGAAGGAATTTGCTGACCCAGGGCTGGCCACAAGTATCAGAGGGAGAGTCTTAGAGATGAAAGTTAATAAGGTGCTGTTCTTAAAACTGACACTGTAAAAGATATGACCCTATATGCCCCAATAATAGGGTCATATATATATATATATATATATATATATATATATATATATATATATATATATATATATATATATATATATATATATATATATATAAAAAAGCTCTTCACCTGGAGTACCTCCTATATATTTCAGGGATTTGACGCAGTTTTTAATCTATGATTCGCTGTTTTTGTAATATTACCCTATGCAAGTATTAAGAAATAAATGACACTGACTTTTATATTTGATAATTTGGTACTATAGCACAGGACTTTGATATTACTTAGACATATTACATGTAAAAGCATGAATAGGACTGAAAGCGCATAAGAGTTCCAGGTAACTGCTCGTGGGATTATTTTTCCCTTCCAGGACAACAAGAAATGGAATCTTCCCTTCACCAGGAAATATCTGGAGTCATCTCTTTGTTAGATACTGGTCAGTAATGCTTAGGCTCAAGAAGGGATGATAAAATTATTACAAATAAGTATAATTTTCGGTAGAAGTTGATTGAATGACGCTGAAATGTTTCTATCCTGACCCACTAAATAAAGGAATCGCTTTCTAGATAGTTTTTAAGTCATTTACTCATGTTGCTAAGTGAGTTTTATCTGAAGGGACATATAAATGACTGCTCTCCAACTACAATATAACTTTTCTCACAGATGAGTGCTCAGAGGGAATCCACAACTGCGGTGATTACGAAGCTTGCACCGACAAGCTTGTACGTTTCACCTGTTCCTGTGCACCCGGTTTTGCACGGAATGGTTCGCGCTGTGAAGGTGAGAGATAAATACTCATTATTGCGTTCTTTTCTTCATCTATTCTTCTTCTACACATTACTTAAATCCATCGTTGATTACTAGAAGAAATCATCATTTTGCTCATTTGCTCTTTCTTTCCTCACTGCTCTTTTTTTTTTTTTGGTAATTTTTGGGGCTAAAGAATAGAATCAGTATAATTAATGTACATTTTCCCTTTGTTACTGTAACAGTCATGGGTTGGTAGGCTAAAGAACAGTTTTAATCAGACTTCTAACCTTACCATTCTACTTCACGAGGAATATGCAGGCAAATTTGAGAAACATTTCGAAATAACCTCAAACAACAACGAACGGCAAACGGGCATGTTTGAAACACAAAATTCTGAGGATTGTTAGTTTTCGGGTTTTCAAGTTTTAGGTGACTTCTGATTGCCTTGATGTCAATAGATGTAAACCTTGAGACACCTTCCTTTTTTCGTGTGTCCTGTTTTCAGAGTTCTGTCTCATTTCATAACCACAAAAGCAAGATGAGACTTTTAATTATTTTGCCATGCACATTGGATCAGTCTCTTGTGGGTCTTTCTCCTTTCAGGGCTAACCCTTGTCCTACTGAGGGCCTTATAGTAGGAAGTGGAAACTCTTTCTATAATAGGATCAAACAGATAGAATTCCAAGTCACTATTCCAACTGCCTTTTCTGTTTCAAGGAACATTTGCCCTTCTTTACTATAGAAGTCTTATCTGCTATTATGATGGTTATGGTTTTGCAGTTATTTGTCATACATATATAAAAATTTAATTGTTTCTATCAAGAATATTATAAATTCCAAGTTCCTATATATGGATTAAAAAAATTCAAAGTCCTCTTTGTCTCCTGAAATGACTTGACTTCCCCTCCCTCACAACAAACTTGGTCATTCCGCAATGCCCCTTGTCTCATAACTAGTATTTACTCCCGAACAGACATCGACGAGTGCGCCCAAGGGAAGGCCGAGTGCAGCCCACAGGCAACCTGCAGGAACTCCATTGGGAGTTACAGCTGCTCTTGCAACCCCCCTTTCGAGGGAGATGGACGAACCTGTGGTAAGGGAAGACGAACCTTTGTCTTTATGAGCTTTTTCCTACAGAGTAAAAACCTGTGAACAAAGTCAGCAGAAAAGAGGTAAATTGCTTCAGTTTACTTTCATACATCATCGTTTACTTTCTCATCTTTTATAAATCAGCTCCTGAAAGATCGTCGTTAATTTTGACTCTTATGTGACCCTCCTCATGACTGCAATCTCCTCTTCCTCCTTCCAGAGTTCTCGTGCAAGAGCCCGGCCAAGGTCTACGAGGGTCTGGGATGCGTAAGGGCTGTATATGAACCGAAGACCTGGCACCAAATGAACGCCACCTGCCAGGAGGCAGGGTGGCGTCTCCCGCAGGACATCCGAGTACAAAGTAAGGATGTTGATCGGGCTTTCCCTTATGGTAAGTTACTTCCTGACATAAATCCAATAATAATACTTATCAAAAGAAATGAGAGAGAGAGAGGGAGAGAGAGAGAGAGAGAGAGAGAGAGAGAGATCTTTTATTGTCATGGTATGTCACATGCAAACATACATTTATATTTACTTACATAAATGCAAATTGTTATCAATTTGCATTTATCAATTAATATATTTATATATATATATATATATATATATATATATATATATATATATATATATATATATATATATATATATATATATATAGGTAATTCAAAAATTATTATTAGTCAGCAATCACCCAAGAAATATATTCACACGGTATTCGCTAAGTCATGAAAAAGCTTATATTTTCAACATATTTACCAGAATAATTGTCCTAAATAGTTTGATTTGTTGACTAAGTTTTCTTGATTGTGATATTTTTTCTTTATTTCTTTACTTTCAAAGGTGGATGGATAGGAGTGTACGAAGGGAAATGGCTAGAGAGTGGAATTCATTTAGAAGAGGGTCTTTGGAAGGAAGGTTACCCATCCGACCCTTCAAGGCGTTGTGGCTACATTCACTGGGATTTTTCTTCTCCTCATTCATACAATGTGAATCAATATAAGTGTTCAGATACGAGCTTGGGTTACTGCCAGTTTGTGTTGTAATCACCAGAAGTCAACATTAGGTTGATCTTGTGTTATGCAGAACCCTGAATCCTTCCAATGTTTACGAAAAAGGATTTTGTGATTTCCCTTATAGTCAACAATGGCTGTAAGACTCTTCCTTTCTCCCTTCCATCCTTACTTCCTTTCCATCCTCTCAGATCATGATACTGTTTTGCTGAGGATGAGAACTATGTTGTCATTAGATACATATATATTATAATATTCATTCGTTTAGACTCTGCTTCTTCAAATTTTCTGGCTCACTTACTCTGCTGCACTTCATTTACGCTGTTCTGTGTAAACCTCTAAGGATATCATAGACTTTTGTGCTTTCCAAAGGTTATTTCATAGAGATAAATATAACCTTTAATTATACACATTAAGATTATGGGAAATGTTTGACATAAAACAGTACTGTTATTCTCTATGTGACATTTCAGCAATATATGCATATTAAGCACTTGTTCTTTTATTGAAACCTTTTTCCTATCTTTTGGTTTTTAAATGAGGGAAAGGAAGTGAACAAAGAGATTAAGAAATGAAAAAAATGTAAAAAGTACAGAACTTTTTAATTACAACTTTGAAGACATGGGAAGAAATAGAAGTTAATGAAAAGAAAGGGTAAGAAATAAACAGAAATATTTTTAAGAATTTTCAGATTGACTTCGGTAAAGCTAAATGGAGTAAAATGAAATATAACAATAAGGCCAATATTAAACAATTAACAAAACAGAAAAAACAATGATGCACTGTTGAAAATCTTAGATATTTTATCAAGAATAAGGCTGTGTATTCTGACAATACCTACTTTTGATATCACCACAAATATATATATATATATATATATATATATATATATATATATATATATATATATATATATATATATATATATATATATATATATATATATATATCGTATATATGCATATATATATATATATATATATATATATATATATATATATATACATATATATACATACATATATATATATATGTACATGTATATATATATATATATATATATATATATATATATATATATATATATATATATATATATATATATATATATACTCATATTCTCACGTATTTATAGAATTCTTCCCTTCAGTCCGTTAGCTAGGAAATAAAGTTTAATGGCGGCTGGAGGAGACTCCACTAAGACGGGGTGAACTTTATGTGACATTTAACACTCTAAAACTGAAAAATTATGAAACTTAGTCTGTGATACTTCTGAACTGTCCTCAGAATCGCTGTCTGTTTCTCAATGATAACAATCTAATGCCTATTTTTTGTTGGCAGTCCGGGTAATGTACGTGGCGCTAAGTTGGGCGAAGGCATTTTTGGGGTGGGTGAAACTGGTCTCCACTTAAGGTTGTGAACTTCCTATTGACATTATATTAAGCAACAATTCTTACATGTGAGGAACTTTATGCTAATAAAAAATCTACTCTAGTCATTCCGGTGGATATGAGTCTTTGGTTTACGAGAAATATATACGACGATGATTCTGTCGACAATTGGTTACTCCTATAATTAGCGTGGTAGCATAATCTAGTATGACATGCAATTGCTCGGCCCTCTGCAGTTATGGGGAAATTCGTCAGTTGTTGCAAACTTAAGCGTAATGAAACTGATGCTGATTCTGAATTTCAAGTCAGTATAATTTTGTTTTGTTTTAGGCAAATAGATATACAACTCCTGTTCAAAGTCTGGTGTGAGTATTCTCTAGGAAATTCCTTTCGAAATATATCATCTGATTTTCCGTAACAAGACAATATTTGTACCTTGATATTTTGTTAATATGAAGACAACTTTGTCATTTGAACTCAGTTGAGTGAACAGGTAAAATATCAGTAACTGCCTTAATAAAAAAAAAAAACTTTCTAATGGAAGAAACTCCTTACCCAGACATCTGCACACAATTCTGTACTATAAACAGAGAGAGGGGAGATATTTGTCACTTATATTCAGGGCCATAAAGCTTTATTGTTAGTTGTCGACTGAACCCAACCGAGGAAGGATGAAGCTTATATGTCCTCAGAATTTTATTGTCAGAGATATTTCTTTAAATTAATATTCCCGAATATAAACATTAATTATTACGGTTCTGCGCTTTGGGAGGTTTAAGGTTTGTACATCGCCCATTTCTGTTCAACTTGAACTTCATTCTTCGATTTCCCATGACGAATGTCCACGGAGATATTTGCGTGTGACCATTCACTGACTAGACTTATATTACTTACCCTATAAGTCCAGCTGAAGCTATTTCTAATTTATTTTTTCACTATTCTCCAACTCATCGTGAAACTTCGACCATTTCAAGGACTAGGTGGAAGTGTCTGGCTTGTTTACTGGAAGGGAATTTGGAACTAGTTATTCGTGTTTCCTCTCTCTCTCTCTCTCTCTCTCTCTCTCTCTCTCTCTCTCTCACTCTGTCTCTGTCTCTCTGTCTGTCTGCCTCCCTATCTGTCTTTTTCTCTCTCGCTCTCTTTTTTTTTATCTCTCTCTCCTTTCTCTTTCCCTCCACCTGTTCCTATACCTCTCTCTCGCCATCTGTCCTATCTCTCTCTCCCTCTCCCTCTCTCTTTCTACTTGTTCCTACTCTCTCTCGGTAGTTATCTCTGTCTCTGTCTCTCTCTTCGTCTCCCCTTCTTGGCCGTATGGTGTGTGTGTGTGTTTACAAGTATGTACTAAAGCCAAAAACCTGATATTCTAATTCAGTTCCCGCTAAACCATATTTAGAAATATGAACAACCCACCTAAGTTAAGGGAACACTCAGTATTCATATTTTTCCTAAGTAATTCAGGGTCGTGGCTGTCATTTCGACCACACACACACACACACACACACACACACACACACACATATATATATATATATATATATATATATATATATATATATATATATATATATATATATATATATATAATATGAGGTAGGCAGGGCAAGAGCTTTTATTTATAACATAACCGAGAAACTGGAAAGCCACTCAGTGAGAGAGAGAGAGAGAGAGAGAGAGAGAGAGAGAGAGAGAGAGAGAGAGAGAGAGGATTGCCCGCCTACTTCAGAGACAGCCGTATGGTGGCGCTGCCTCCTGTGTGGAGGCGAGGCTCAGATAGAAGAAGAAGAAGAAGAAGAAGAAGAAGAAGAAGAAGAGGAGGACCTTATGTGTTCGTGTGAGCGTGACCGATTGCCGTATCCATGGCAGGTGGAGGAAGAAGAAGTTCACTCAAATAGCGAGAGGCGGAGAGCGTCCAGTCAGTGGCTCGGGAGGGGCCGTCGTTTGAGAATGTATGGATGTAGCTGCGATGGCTGGAAAGGATCCGGCACGCGGTTGAGTTTATTCAACTTGATGATCTCATTCCTTTTCATCCGTATTATTTCTCTTTCGCTTTTCGTTAATATTCTTTTCTTATCTTTGTCTCTGTCTTCCGTTTCCTCTTTCTCCTGGATTTGGGGGAAGAGTTAATGGAAACTCACATTCTGTTGTACAGTATAACTAAAGTTTCCGTCAGCTGATTTGTCATGGGAATATCGTCTCCATTAACAAAGCGTCATGGCAACACTGCTCCTGATATCGGCTGCTGGTTGGTTTGATTCCTTCTTTTTTCGAATGTACACAAACAAACTTTGAATTCCTACCAAAGCACTTATTTATAAGACACGGAATTAACAGAAAAGGCAAAAATAACTTTATAAGTGAATAGGGTTGCCAGATTACAAGGTTAGAAATCCGAGACACTTAAAATTTCTCACTATATACTGTATATAAATTTATACCTATATACACACCTAGACCAATATATTATAAAAAAGTAGAGACAATTATCACATAATTGAAAAACATAAAGCAAAATGTTAATAGGGTATAATGAAACCAAAAGGAGAATATTTTGGAAAATTAATAATCAATGTAAACAGAAACTAAACTAACTTTCCTTTTCATTTGGAGGAGCACACGAGAATAAATACAAATAAGACATTTATAGCCTACGCTCGAAAATTGAACTCATGATGATTTTGCTTTTTTCAGTAGGTCCTTATTTTCTAGCTCCTGCCTATAAAAAGCTTTACACTTAAAATTAAGGTTCCCTGTGCATTGTAAGATAGCTTCTACAGAAGCCACACCCAACTCGCTTCGTTCATCAGTCTACTGGATATTCACGATCGAGAATACACCCTCAACATTAGCATATGAGCTGCAATGCTAAATAAGTACTGGCACAAAATTAACATCTCTGAATATTGTTCTTGAAATTCCATCTGCTGAAGGACGGAACACCATTTTTCATGGCACAGCCTGGTCTTCCTTCCATTCATCAGGGTGGGTCTCCAGCAGTTCATCAAGGAGATTTTCAAATGCTGACCACTGACAAAGAAGCATGTTGTCGTCAATCTTTATACCTTTGTGTTTTAACACTAGACAAGATGATTGTAGTCGTTCCTACGCTGGAAGAGTATCTAATAACATCATTTCCATGCAAAGTTGTCAACGCTTTCTGAAGATGAAACCCATTTCTCAAGATAGTCATGGCAAGTGACGCAGTAGTTATCCACTTCAAGTAGGAATGTCTTCTTCTTTTGAGATGTGACATCATCATTGTTAAGGCAACCCTTAACACTGACTGAGAGAATAAACTTTTCATTCGTTCTTTCCTTTATGATTTCAACGAGTTCTTTGAGGCAGCCAAGCACTTCAGCGATGCTGTTTTCTCTCTTTTCTATCTTTATAATCCTGCTGCTAAAAACATACTCAAGACTGTGGACAAAATATAAGTAAGCTCCGCTCAGCGGATTATTAAAAATTTCTAAAAGAATTTGGAGCTTTTTCCTCAGAGGCAAAGAAAGATTTCAGAGCTTCAAATAAGTTGAGGATTCCCCCACCTACTCTCATCAGAGAACACCAACAAGTTTTAGAACGTGATAGATCTGAGGAGACATGCTGAACACCAGCAAACTCGCAGAAATCTTTCAGCTTCTCAAGAAGTTCGGACAGTATAAATACCGAAAAATGAAAATAACTGCACAACGATTGCCTCAACACCAACAGAAAGAGCATTAGCTGCGGTATGAGCAACATTGTGCAGAATATGGGCTGGACATCCAACACCTTCCTTCCATCGATTCATTCATGCTTTCCTTGAAGCTTGAAAAGACATTATTTGTGCCCTTGCGCAAACGTCCGCCAAAATTAGTATTGAAGTTGTCTCCACCGAAAGCTGTACATTTCTTCAGGTCCAGTCCTCACTCGAACAGGGCTGTCTCTGCAGAAGCTTGCCATTGCTTCCGAGTCTCATTTGGAAGGGATTCACTCGCAATAGCTTTATCAGCAAGACATTTTTCCGTGAAAAATATTGCACAATCAACAGAAAATATTTTCTGTTGATTAAGGTTACTTGCATCTGTAGATATGCCATAAAAAGAAGTTATTCATATCTTCAACAATCTCGGAAATTGTATGTGGAGCCAAGCCACAACGTTTTTAATTATTGCAGCACATTTTGTCCTAGCACCTGAAAGTTTGCTTGCAATTTTAGAATCAGGAAATACTTTTGGTAGGAGAACATTCGCACAGTCTCTGAACTGAATATTCGACTGATGATGACGAACAGTATGAAAGGCCACTGAAGGCTACTTCTGTGGCTGTTATTTTATTCTGTTCATCGGTGTTTTTCTCGATCAAGAAGTTTGTTATTTTATCATCTTCTTTTGAAGTGGAGCAAATACATCGTTTGTGCTTTGTTGAGTCTATGTGTCTCTTGATATCACTCTTCCGGCCATGTTCAATACTGGAAGTGCAGTTACATAAACCATAATTTGTTTCAAAACAGCTCCTGCCTTGTTTGAGAAATGTCCCTTCGCTGGAATTTTCATCACGAAACTTACATTTACGTTTTGGCATCTTGGGATGGATGGATTAGTTTTAAGTTGAAAAAAAAGTAGGCCTTGGCAAATAGTAACAAGTGACAGGATGATTCAGTGCTGATGCAGACATGCGCACCCATGCGGCTGGAGAGCAAAACGGTTGAACAATTGAACAAGTTGCAAACACCGTCGGCAGCTTTGTGTAAACTGCTGTAATACTAGTCTCATCGTTCGGTTATCTAAATTCTATTTCCATCAAGAGAATCTGAGAAAAGAGAGTATAAATTATAATTACACTCAAAGTTTCAACTAAGAACCGCTATAAGGTAGTAAGAATATTTTTTTATTATGATGAACTAAAATCGGGGCAAAAAGGGTGTTCCAGAAGGGACAATGCGGGACAAGGGACAAATGAGCAAACTCGAGACATGTCCCGCAAAAACGGGATGTCTGGCAACCCTAATAATTAAGGGCCATTCGCCTGCAGCGTCCACTCCGGTCTTTACTGTGAAACCCAATCTGTTCAACACATTCTGCTGATGGTTCCTTCAAGTCACAGTATCTGAAAAGATGATTTTTCAGATCAGGTACCTCAGTCATGGTTAACTATCAAAAGTGATCTATCTGATTTCTGCTATCTTGTAATTGTGAATAAAATGTACACAGATCAAAATCTGTTCTAAGCACTACAGTATTTCCTAATGGCAGCTTACACTAACAAGCAGAGAACTACTCCACCATAGCATTGAACCACGGGACAATCGTAAAGTAACTAATATCTTTATCAAGACGTTTAACTGGACCTTTGAGCCAAAAAGCAGGATCACAGGTGGTCGTTACCCTCTGAGGAGTCCACAAAAGCTACGTTAATAGCAAAAGATCAGCTCCTCCTACATTGGAGGTAATGTCTGGTCATCCACTGTCACCTTTTCAAAGAGAAATAAACTGCATTACAAAGACATCTAAGCAATGAGAAACTGTCAGCTGTAAAAAGGGAAGTATTTAGTTAAGAACAAAGAGACAAGATAAAAAGTAATGCTGAATTATGAGCGTTCTCCACCCAGGGCACAATGTGAGCTTGAGGCGTAGATAAAGAAGGAAGGAACAAAATGACAACAACAATTGGGGAATGACCAAACCAACAAGGTCAGACTTATCTTTCATAAACCAAGGTTCTGTAGGAGAGGTTATGCAGGCTAAGGGGGTCCAGGTTCCACACCCCTCCCCAATTCAACATGGGTCACTATGTCCTCTATGTCCAGGGCTTACTGAGGTTAGGTTAGGTTAGGATGCACCTCTGGCGTCGTCATTCACTTCTGATAACATTCCTCCTTGGTTTAATCTGACCCAAAAGTAGGACGTGTGAATTCTGTGCTGGGTGCAATTCTATAATATGTATGGCACTACACCAAATGTTTCCTGCAGAAGTCAGAACAGCTGGGAAGGCAAAAACCTGAGACATTTTCCAACAAACATCAAAATGTGACAGTTCAGACCCACAATGATCAACCCTAAGGTGTTTTGAAGTGAAAGGCTATAATTTGCAGTATTTCAGTACTATGCAGAAACAATCTGAGGGACTTGAGTTACTACAGTATAAAGAGAAACCTATTTAACCCTTTTAACATTTTATTCTCAGGTCAGTTTTGCTTAACCTTCGACTAGAATCTTTGGAGGCACATAACAAAGGCTAATTATAAACAATTGTCGTGTCTTAATTAAGGGCCAAAGCCCAGTCACCCACGAGAGCCAAGGACTGAGATGGCCCCTGGGTTGCTGCCTCAAGGTAGGTTATTCTCCCACAAAGTTCCCTCAGAGGAAGAGGAGGCAGGAATGGCCTTCCCTTTCAAAACCTTGGAAGTCTCTCTCAAGTATACATATACACAGAAATTTACACAAATACACATAAATATGCAGGGACTGGATCACTCACGAAGGCCACCTCCTCCTCCTTCCGGAGGAAGAAGAAGCTCTTGGAAGGTCTTCACCTCCTCCTGCTTTCCCCTTCCCTCATTTCATCGCTCCTTCCTTTACCCAAAAGACCCAGAAACATTCACCATTGAATTCACGACACATTGGAGGCCCTCCTCTGACCTTATTAGTCTCGAAGAAGAACCTGAATGGCGGAAAGCAGAAGAAATCAACCACAAAACAAATCGCACAAAATTTCTGGATGTTTCTTAAAATTTCTGAAGGTTCTTATTTTTATTATGCATTAATTATACAAAATAAAATAGAAACATTCAATTGTACATGAATAGTGACTAACTATTTATTTTTTTTCTTTTATGAAATTTTAACTAATAAATTATTTTTTCAATAATTATTTTTGCTAGTAAAAAATTTATTGCTTCTTATCCATCAAATGATAATTTTCATAAAAACTGAACTCAAACGATGAAATTAACAACATACTGCATAAAGATATAATATTAATTGGCAATTTCCTTTGACACTACCATGCATGTCAGGCCGTAACTAATTGATTTTTGTTGATAAAATCTTACCAAAGATTATCAGCCATTTACAGTATATTATCTTATAATTTTGATAATTATCGCATTGCTACACTACATGAGAGTCAAGTATTTGTGTTTCTACGATCATTATCATGCTACTGGGAACCTGCTGTGACGTCTGATGTCATAGTGACGTCACAACTAGCCTCTCTCTTGGTGCTTACTAAATTTAACTAAGTTTCCCTTTAAGTTTCTTTGATTACTCTGCTAGGTGCCTTAATTATCCACATTAGACATCACTGCAGATTTTTGTCAATTAGGCTGTGGCTTCAAATAGACACGGCCCTGAAATGAATCATATATTTCTTTGACTGAATACAGAAAGCAAATGGCTAATTCGCTTTCAATAAAATCATTTGATTTCAAGCAGTTGAAATTCCAGATCACTAGAAAGTCAATGTAACTTCCATAATGTTGGGTTAATTGACATGCTATATTCATAAAATTGAGGTAATTAACATGAAAACTTCACAACATTGGGATAATTAACATGAAACCTATGCTGTACCTATTTCCATCCGTTCCGAAGCACATTTCTCTTTGAAATTCTTTTTGGCAGAACAAATGATAATTAAGCACAGACATAAAATAGATCATAACATTTAGTTGGTTATAGCAAGGTTGTTTTGGGTATACAGGAATGTAGCCTAAATTTCTGTAGATAATTATAGAAATCTGAGAAATATCTGACAAATCTTTTGAAATTTCTGAAGATTCTGCCGTAATTTCTTAAATTCTAACAATAGTTGAAAATTTCAGATCCCCAGAAATTTCTGACAATCTGGCAACACTGCCCGGGCTTCTTCTTGCCCGCTTTCCAATAATATTAAGTGGCCAAAACGGACTCGATTTTAAGCATTCCTTTCTTCGTAGAATTCTGAAAAAGAAAATCCTTTTCGTGATAGAAGTCATATGTCTCGTCTCATCGAATTTTAAAGCTTCTTTCAGATGGAGTCTTCCTGTTCCTTCCGATGGCTGCAGCTCGAGAACGGCGACGCTAGGCTACTATGGGCCCTTCAGAGTCACTGATCTTGTCCTTCAAAACATCAATATGATTCCTTTTTTGACATGCTGTACCTTATTTAATGCATAATTTATCACAAAGCGATAATGAGAATTTTATTCTATGACAGGGATAATAATGTCACCGAATGATTGAAAATTCGTTAACAGATCTGTTTAGCGCTTCTCAAAGTACTTTCAAGACCGCAAAAAATGTTCACTGTTTACATATGGAGCGATTTATATTATAAAAAAAAGGGGGGGTTGGCAAAATTTTGATTTACATATGACATAATGAAACTCAATTATTCATATATGGCATAAAAACTTTAAACTGTGATAAAATAAAATGTTAAGTGATATTTCATTTAGAAAATATGACCAAGATTCATCTTCTCGGAAGCGCCAGCTTTTGTGCATTGCCAGAACTCTTTTATTAAAGTTCCTCGTACACTCGTACAAATTAATGATTTTCATCCATATTGTACATTGCAAGCACAAATTAATAATAATATAAGATAATATGTTTGAAACATTATAGTTTAAAACCTTAATAATTCTAAATTAAATATAAAATATAAATACAATAGATTTTTAAAAGAAGTTTGAATGTTGGCATAGTTGCGCCTAAACTATGACGTCACTCATAAAATAAATTGACGTAGACTCCGCATGAAAATAGCAATGGCTATTGTAAGGTTTAGCTCTTTTGATGGGACAGTCGTTTGTTTTTTCTTTGTGGGGTGAGTTGACGTCTATCACAGTGTCTTTGACAGCGTCAGTCAAGTCCAGGGCAGCAGCAAGTCAGGTTCTTGGCAGCAGAGGAGTAATATCTCGGCAGCACAGCAGCAGGGAGTCATTTTATTTTACTGCTCTTGTTTTATTTATTATGCTGCTTGATTTTGTATTTATGCTGTAACATTTATTTGACATTTGTTTATTATGCTGCCTGTTTTTGTATTTATTATGCTGCTGGTGTATTATTTATGGTATTGTTATGCTGCCTGTGAAATCTTTATTGATCTATTTAAGATTTAATCATTTGGGTTTTTTTATGTTGCTGCCCCTGTTAGGCTATTTGTAATGTTTATTTAGTTGGTCATTTTAAGTGTTTCCTCTCCTGGACCTGACTCACTTGTACATAATGTAAATTACACTGTATAATAAATTAGTTTTAAGGTCACTTTTGTGGTTTTGATAAACTCCTTCCTCCTTTGTTTGTCTCAGTTTCTGCCAGTGCACTCCAGTCTCGTTCCTTTTTGTGTTTGAGAACCGAGTGCGGTTCAGTACACTATTCCTTATTCGTCAATGCTGACAGATTTTGGGCAGAAATACTAGTTTCTTGGTGACACACTTACCTTTATCCTATATAGCAAATTATCGTTAATCTCGTGGTATCTTTTATGGGATAGATTTTGTCCAGTAGTGATGGTGGGTGTCCTTTCTGACGTCATTTTCCAACAGCCAGTAAGCACAGACTCTTCCGTATCATAAGTAAATAAATAAGTATTAACGATATGCATATTTTTCTTTATGAAAGAAAGCTTTTAATTAAGAAATTCTTGGGACAAATAATGAAAATCCCAGTAAACAGATTCTCTCTCTCTCTCTCTCTCTCTCTCTCTCTCTCTCTCTCTCTCTCTCTCTCTCTCTCTCTCTCTCTCTCTCTCTCTCTTTACCGATATTATTTTCAACATATGACCCCAAGGGAAAAATATGTGTAAAGATAAATCTATAATAGGAAGAATATTTTTTTACTTATGTAAACAGCAGAGCCAATTATGGTCTCTGTGAAAGGAGGAGGGAAGACTCTGTCTGCTCTGTCAATATACAGACAGAGATGGTTCAGGTGCACGCAGCAGGGTGTTGGACAGTCAGGTGGTTGCCCTGGGAGGAAGAAGAAGAAGAAGAAGGCCTTGATCGCATTGCTGCTTCTGGGCATCTGAGGTCTAAATCTCAGCACCTTTAGGACATAGGATAGACGCCCAGTGCTGACAGACGCACAAATAAAACCACACAAGAATGGGGATGAATGAAATTACTGATCTATGGAAGCAAGAAACAAAGAGAGAGAGAGAGAGAGAGAGAGAGAGAGAGAGAGAGAGAGAGAAGAGAGAGAGAGAGAGAAGACCCACAGGAAACCCACAGGGCACCAAGTCCCCCCTCTTGATGAGGTATTAGTTGCTCTTGGAAAGGCAAGGGTATCGGAATGTGCCAAATTCCTCCTTATTGTCTGTTGCTTGGTCTTGTGGCTTGAGAACTGTCCTTCTTGCCTTCCTTCCTTCCTTCCTGAATGATTGATTGAATGATACTCAACAATTGCAAGGGTCTTCTTGGCTTTCTCTATTTTTGCCTTCTTCTTATCTTGAGGGGCCTCCTCCTCCTCCTCCTCTCCTACTCCTCCTCCTCTATGCCACTGCTTATCCCCAAATGATCAATCTGCCTCTGCTTACCCAAAGGTAGTTTCTTGCACTGTTACCTGGCAAGTATGAAATATCTCTTGGGATAAGGAGACACAAAAGGATATTTCGCTTTGGGACTCTTCCTCCTTCATCCATAACAACCTGAAGGAAGGAAGGAAGGAAGGATTCCCGTGGATTTTGAGTCCATCCTTTTAGACAGAACTCTTCTTCTTCTTCTTCTTCTTCTTCTTCTTCTTCTTCTTCTTCTTCTTCTTCTTCTTCTTCTTCTCTCTGATGCAGTTGGCACTTTGTGGGATTTCATGCCTTGCTTCTTTTGCCTTCTTATAAATAAGATGAATCACCTCCTTTGGGTCTAAATGTTATATGCTTCTTCTTCTTCTTCTTCTTCTTCTTCTGTTGAAGAAATCTGACGGAAGTCTGTAGACTGTCCTTATGGCTGTAATGAATGACCTATTTATTATTCTTTCAGAGAATGGCTTAGAAGAACATTAATGAAAAATGAAATATGGCTTTTATTATTAGCTTATCAAGTCAATTTAGAAAAATCTCTAAAAATGGAGACTTTTGACCAAAGCCTTCTTTTCATACTATTGCATTTCATCAAGTGTTTTCTACTCAGACAGACAGTTATTACTTAAGGCCCACCTTTGAAAGGTGCAGTCAGCCAAACTGGGTGAAGAAGAAGAAGAAGAAGAAGAAGCAGTGGCTGAGTGTTGCTGCTGCACTTGACTTACTTTGCTAGGCCTGCCTACCTACCGCCCACCAGTCCACCCACACGAGAATTGGTACCAGTGTCAATCTGTCTGCTGGACTCGAGAAAAGGTCAAGGTCAAGGAAATGACTTTTTGTGCCTGATGTGTTTCTGACCTTCATAGAATCAGTCTCTTTCTTTCTTGGTTTTTCAACTCCACCAACAGTTGTTCTTGTGAGACATTAATTTGTATTTTGAAAGAGAGAGAAATAATTCATCAGAAAGAAATAATAATAATAATAATAATAATAATAATAATAATAATAATAATAATAATAATAATAATAATAATAATAATAATAATAATAATGTGATAAAATGAAAGACATGTAGCAGTCAGAACATCTTTATTTGAGAATGATTGTGAGAGATAAAATCAAACTCAAAATTTGCTTCTTCGTGTGGAGGAGAAATTTCACAGAATCAGGCCACACTGGGCCACTTTGACCTGTGCAATGTCTGGATATTTCAAGATGGCTTCTCTTAAGACGTCCAGCCCTTCCTCCATCTTCCCGAAGCAATATCTGTCTCTCCCAGGATGATCTCTGGTGACGATCCAGAACCATGAAGCTTTTTCATATGAGATGTTTCCCCTCACTTCTCCCGCCTGCCATGGCGTCTCTTCATAGGTCTCCCCCCTCTCACTTTCCCTCTCCCAATCCTCCCTCGATGACAGCACTGCTCGAATTGATTTGCCTCCTCCTCCTCCTCCTCCTCCTCCTCCATGGGACAAATACTGTCCCATAGAAATATATTCACCTTTCTCACCCTTATTGCCTACATTCAAGACCTGAGAGTTGGCATAAGAGGGTCCCATCCCTCCTGCACACATGTGCAGGAAGTTGAGACCCCAAAGGCCATTCTCAGTGACCCTGACGATGACCCTCCCCAGGGGGGTGGATTTATACGCCAGATCCAGGAACGCCCTTGGGAGGGAAGGAGAAGAAGGAGAAGGAGACCATTGCATCAAGGACTCGAGCTGTCAAGGGAAAGAAGGAGGATATTCGTTAGAATAATAATAATAATAATAATAATAATAATAATAATAATAATAATAATAATAATAATAATAATAATAATAATAATAATAATAATAATAAAAGAAGAAGAGCAAAGAAGAAGAAGAGGCGAATTAAAAAGCCAAATGACAAAGAAATAAAGTAAAATAAAAAAGTCTATTGTGGATGGAGCCCCTGAGCAGGAAACCTCCACAATATTATTATCATTAGCTCTTTATCATCCTCCTCCTCCTACACCGAAGGCTAATCAGTAATGCAACTAAACCCTTACAAACACTGCACCACTCAACTCTATCTGTCTTGAGCTCATTCTCCCATCTTCCTCTTCTTCTTCTTCTTCTTCTTCTTCTTCTTCTTCTTCTTCTTCTTCTTCTTCTTCTTCTTCTTCTTCTTCTTCTTCACTCTTTTCACAAAGCCTGTCATCTTCCTCCATTCCCTCTACATGACTGAACCATCTCAAAACAATGATCCAACCATACTACTCAGGCAATTCAGTTCTACAGCTTCCTTCTTTCTCTTTCATTCATATTCAGTATTAACACTTCACTTCCATAAAGAAGAGTTGGCTCAGCATTGCCTTCATACATTCCCACCTTGGCTTCCATAGAGAGTATAATTGCACGCATCTTCCTTCCTTCTTCCTTCCTTGCTTCTTTCCTTCCTTCCTTCCTTCCTTCCTTCCTTCTTCCTTCCTTACTTCTTTCCTTCCTTCCTTCCTTCCTTCCTTGCTTCACTTATTCTGAGACTCACCTTTCCCCCATCCTGACGACATCCAATATATTTACTCCAAAATATCTGAGCAGATCATCCATTCTCCCAACATCCATCTACTCTCAACTTTCAAACACTTTCAGATTCTCTCACCAGTTCCTGCAGTTTCTCTTCACTATCCCTCATCATCAGTACTGCATCATCTGTAGACATGAGTTATTCCTCACAATCTATTCAAGAATCATTTTCTTATCTACAGTTGTGCACCAACATCTGCTTCTGCTGTCCTTTCCATGTTTGCACACACACACTGCCCTTTCACCTTTGTCTCTCTCACTCAGTGCCTTTAAAATATTCTGCTCTCTCTCTCTCTCTCTCTCTCTCTCTCTCTCTCTCTCTCTCTCTCTCTCTCTCTCTCTCTCTCTCTCTCTCTCTCTCTCTCCTTAAACAAATCAGCTGTTGTTATTCCTCCCTTACCCTCTGAACCACATAATCCATGCACATTCAGAACCCCAAGTTGCAATATCTTGTCTTTTCTCCATAAAATGTGACCTCCTGGGTCAGTCAGTGCTGGAGGACTCACATTCCATATCAAGAACTCATCATGATGTTCATTTCAAATGAAGAAATTCCTAACACAATAGTGAACTTGGACAATGATTCCTAAAGGATTGTGAGAGACAGAAAGGAATCCTACTCATATTCTCACAGGAATAAGCTTACCTCCATGACAAAGCATCTTGGTGGGAGAACGTCTTCCTGAAGATGAGTGAAAGAGACTTGGTTGTTGGACTCAATCTTGACTGGAGCTACCCTCAGAGTTCCATTACAGGTCGTTACAGCAAAGATCCCTCTCTGGGCATCCTTTTTCAAGCAATCACAAAAACTGTGGAAGTCATGCACCTGAGAAAAGATTCCTTGATTGAAAATCTCATAACCAATTGAGGCTAGGATGTATTTTGTTTAACTGAAAAGATATTTCACTTTTATTTAAAGTTACTTACCTGAAAGGGCGGGCATTTTGTTATTTCTGATTTTTTAATAAAAACCACATGTTTTTGAAAAACCAAAGTCATGTTATCAAATACAATACAAACCCACTGACGTAAAGTAACCTATTCTATGCATCAGCATGACCTCCAGACACCCCACAGAAGAAGATAAGTCCCCTTTCCCCCCGCATCTGATGATGAACCAGGGCCACTGAGCACCCCAGGAGTGAAAACTGCCCTTCTCTGTTTCTGCAATAAATAATGGGATGAAGGGAAACTATCTGTGCCCTGACTATGAATCTTGGGGCACAGGAGAAACCAATGCTCTGCCAGTTCTCTAAATGGGTCACAGAACTTGATAGGGTTCGAAGTTCACATATTCAAAGGGCTGAAGCACCTCACTTGTCCTGATTTCTGCCAAATCAGGAATCATACTTGAATAAGAGGAAGGAAATAGCTGATGACTCACTCCCAACACAGCAGAGTGGAATAGTAAGCAGAATAATAACTTTATGGAATGGAATAGTGAGTATCAAAGGAGTGAATGAGCAAAGAAGACACAAGATCTCTAAAGGAGGTTGCAGAAGTGTTAGGAACATCTCACACACACACACAGAATGGGCAGTTTCCCTACCAAGGGCACCCAGAGATCCATACGCATCCTCAGACAAGTGGAAAGGGGAACTTTTCTTCTTCTTCTTCTTCTTCTTCTCCTTCTTCTTCTTCTTCTTCTTCTTCTTCTTCTTCTTCTTCTTCTTCTTCTTCTTCTGTGGAGTGTCTGGAAATTGTGCTGACTCTTTGGACAGGCTTTTGTAAAGTGATGGGTTGTTTGAAACAAATTAGACTTTATCATCTCATTCAGTTACATTTATCTTGAGCCTGTTGAGTAGATATTTCTCCGGACAATTTCTTCAGATGATTTTTTGTGGAAGAAAAGACTCCTTGAACCTACTGTAATCTTCACGACAGAGTCTCCTTCTAATTCCTCAATAATTCTTGTCAGATCCTTCGTGGCACCTTCCAGATCCACTGCGATCTTGAGAGTGTCCTGGAAGACAAATCCAAGAAGACAGATTATGAAGAGTATCTTGCAGTTAGGACAAAGAGATTAAAGAGATTACTCTGATTAATGGGACTCTCGAAATGGCTGAAATCATAAATATCAATGAGACTAAAATGATCCCTTGAATGGAAAGGTTTTTCAATAAAAATGAAGTGTCATTACAAATTCACTTACAAGGACAGACCTCACTGATAATAAGGGAATATTCTGAAGAGATCTAATCCACAGGATGAGTGATACAGAGGAAATACAAAGGAAATGCTCCCCTTCATGAGTAGAGTGTTAGATAAGAAGGAACCAGGGAAGAGAGGGAGAGAACTCACCTTCCTTGTGTCATCTCTTCGTCTGTCGTTCTCCTGAAGAAGTTGCTTAATTTCACTGACTGTCTTCTCAGCACCATGAAGAATCTGTCCTGCTTCATCCATGGTAGCTCCAGCTGAAGCAAAGTCTGTTGCTGCTTTCAGCTGAGCCTTGACATCACAGAATTTTTGTTTCTCTTGAAGCATGGCATCCAGCCAAGTGTTCATCAGTTTGATGTTTTCTTCAATAATGCCCAGAGTCTTTTCATTATACAGTAGGATATTTTTCATCATCTGCATATGCCTTGCAATTCCTTTGTTGCTCTCAAGGATGCCCTCTTTCATCTTGCTGTAACTTCTAATGCGGCACTTGATCTCAGCCTCTGTTGCTTGGAGGTCAGTTATGCTTTTGTCAATGACATTCTCCCTGAAATCCTGAGTAAACTCCAAAATGGATTTCTTTGGAGTGCTGCTTGAAGGCCTTGATCCTCCATGCCTAGATGATAGTAGCTTTGCAGCATCAAGGAGACCTCTGTTAATCATGAGGTCTTCAGCTGAATTGGCTGTGAAACATTTTCTGCATACTGGGCATATCAATACTTTCTTTTGGGTCGAGATGAGCTCATCAATGCAGCGGCTGCAGAACTCGTGGGAACAAGGGAGGATCCTCGGGCAGTGATCGTCACTGTACGTATCACAGCAAATGTCGCACTCCAGGGGATTGGATGCCTGAAAAGGACACAGAAATCAGTGACCCTTCCAGATGCATGAGTGATCTTCCACAGGATTATCTTTCTTGCTAAAAAAGATGATTGCTCTCAGTCACTCAAAGGTCTGACCCATAGGATCTGAAACTGCTTACCTAAACAGCATTATCTAAAGTGCAGCATTTTCAGTGGTGAAAACAATGACAAAAGAATAAAGTCTAAATCTTTTGGAATCCCTATAATTCACTAAAGAGTATTTTGAGATTTTCAGAAGACTTCATTCATTTGCCCTTCAGAATGGTCACATTTCTTATGGCTAAATCTGCCTCTAAAAAATTAGGCAATTTGTTTGTGTACTTTTTCATTCCTGATGTGATTTTGAGGAATTTTACTTCCATTTCTGACAAAAAGTCTGATTAATCCGTGACACTACAACACCTTTACATCAAACTATCACATGCAACCACAGTGGGAAACCATTGTGAAACACAGGGGCCCACAGTAACCTAACCTAACCTAACCTAGGGTGCCAGGTCCCAGTGGGAGTGGGTTGGGGGTTTTACACCTACCCAACTGTAGGATTCGAATCAAGGGAAAATCTTCTGAGTGACTAAGTGTTTATCTATCTTCTAGATCTCTTCCTGCCCTACTCTCTTTTTCCTACAGTAGTTTTTCAGTTAGTGTTCCATTGAAGGGAAGGAGACACACCTCCTCCTTCCAAGGAGCATCGAAAGTCCTACCAGTCCACCACATCACACATCCCAAACTTATTCCTCTGTTTTCCCTAATATTTTCATTGTCTTTCTTCACACAAGAGAAGGTGGACCCACTCTCTCTTTCCATGTAACTTTGTGCCAGCACAGGCTTTTGTTGTAAGAATCAGACCACAGTACTGCAGCATTCTTCTTGGACCTTTCCCTTCTCCAGACATACCTTATACATCATGGTCAGCTGCCAAATTACTCTTTCACCACTCTGACACACCATCTCATTTGTGATCTCATGAACTGCTGGTGCCTTTCCATTCTTCAGCCTCTTGATTTCCCTCCTTACATCCTCAACAACCATTTCCACAAGCATTCTCCAAATGACCTCAACCCCTCACACTCTTGTCGCATTGAACTCTGCCACTCTTCTGTCTCCCTCAATCAACAGAGCTTCAGAACGATCACTCCATCAGCCCAGGACTTCTTTCCCTTCAGACATCATTTGTCCCTTGCCTCTTTTATGATGACTCCAGTTGCTCTTTCACCTTTCTCTCTGCACTGACTTCCTTGTTGAGACACTTCTTCTTGTTCTCCCCAAAGTCCTCATTCACCTTCTCTCCCTCTTTTATCACATTCTTTCTTTCTCTCTCTCACGTTCTTCTTGGCCACCTGATCCATCCTCCTGCATTCGTGTACATGATCTTTCATTCTCTCTCGCTTCTTTGTTCTTCCTTAACCTCCCCATTTCCTCATCCCATCAGTGACGGGTTTCGTTCCCTCTTCCTATTCTCCTGAAACCACAAGGACTTTCTGCTGACCATATGACCCCACCGTGGGACTTTCCATACCCGTCATGACACCTACGCTTATTGGACTCGTGTTCTTCTCGGACACTTGAGACCTTATCCCTTCTCTCCTCATCACTGGGGATTCCACAGCATCTGATGTGCACCTCAAACAGGTCACGTGACTCCTCTGATAAGGACCTTTGCTCCTGCCTCTTCTGTGTGTGTGTGTGTGTGTGTGTGTGAGGTCAATGTATACAAACCTTTACTCTCTCTCTCTCTCTCTCTCTCTCTCTCTCTCTCTCTCTCTCTCTCTCTCTCTCTGTCTAGGGCTGAACTGGAGGTCGTCTGGTGAACCATGACATTGACCTTTCTTTCTCAAATTGTCAAGTAGAGGACAATAAGTGAAAGCAAACTTTCTATCATGCACTCAACTCTTAGGGGCACAACAAGCGCCTTCTCCCTTATCTTTCTTTTTTAGAGAGCTCGAGGAGGAGGAGGTGAAGGAGTGTTGTGATAAGCGATAAGGTCGGTTATTGCAACAACGCCTCTTCGTGATTTGTTCTGACGAGTGAATATGATCGTAGGAGGGTTTGACAGGTCTGTCTGTCTGTCTGTCTCTCCATCTGTCTATCTCAGTGGATGGTCATGAACAAATCCTTCCCTTTCATCAGCCATAAGAAGAAAAATGCTCCCAGTTGAAGGAAGAAGAAGAGACAAATTACAGGACAGATAATGAGGTCTTGCCAGTGAGGCTTCTTATCTCTAACACCCTCCCCCTCACCGCCCCCCTCTCTCTCTCCCTCCCTGATAAGGCCTTCATGGGACCTCCAGGCCACTTGTGCTCCTCCCAAGTGAATGACTGAGAGAGAGAGAGAGAGAGAGAGAGAGAGAGAGAGAGAGAGAGAGAGAGAGAGAGATCTATTTCCCTTCAGCCAGCAAGCAGCACCAATGACCTCATCAGTTCCTCCTCTCGTGAGGTCCCACAGGAACCGTCTATTGTCGTGTCCACTCCTTCCCTTTGTTCATATTCATTCTCAGAATGGCTGCCCTCTTCGCCTGTCTGTCTGTCTTATCTCCCAAACATCACTGTGCGCGCACACACACACACACACACACACACACACACTAACTCACACACAAATAGGCAAAGCAAGCTTGATGATCAAATTCATAGTACTTAAGCTCATTTCACACCTAGCTATTCACAATGATAAGAATAGAAATAACAAGAATAATAATGATAATAATAGGTACTACACTGCATATTTATGGTATATATAAATGGATAACTGGATAGGTAGATAGATGGATAGATTCCTATATGTATATATATACAGTATATGCATACATACATACATACATGTATGTGTTTGTAAGAGGAGCACTTATCATGAAGGCATTTCCACACCCAGTGACACCTCCTCTTATCAGATTTGTGTCCTTATCAGCTACAGGATCACAAGGTTTGTTAAAAGTCTCCATTTTGGTACATGATACATTTTGGATGGATCCCTTCAATTAAATGTTATGGATGTGAAGTGTAGTTCAGTGGAGGCCAGGGAATGTGTGGGAAGACTTTAGTGGCTGAAAACATTCGAGTGCTGGCTGATGAGACTTTGTGACTCACCAGAGGGCCAGATGGACCCTTAAAAAAAAGCATGTGACGAGAAGAGTCTTTGTGAGTGATGAGAAGACGATCCAGAATCTCTTACCATTGTGACTTGACTCTGAGGCACTGCGAATGCACAGGAAGGAAGGAAGAAGATTCCTCAGGTTAGGTGATGCAATCCTCAGGGGTCTTCTCACGAAGGGCACCACTGGAAGCAGCCGACGACGACCAATGTATCACTTACAAGGGAACTGATCGCTTGTTGAAGGCACCCAGCTTTATATCCATGGCCTTATCACTGGAGAATGCAGATCATATGATGTGACGGACCTTGTCACACCTCAGCCAGACAACGTGACTCTGATAAGGGCCTTTGTTGCTGCTTCTTCCTCTTTCAGGCAACTTGACAGAAGGAGAAGAGATGGAAGTTGTTCTTGTTACTGTGAATCACTCTTGCCTTCATCTGGAGACTCATCAGAGGGACTCCACAAGGAGGAGAGACAATGAGTCAGAACAGAAAATATTTTGTCAACAGAATTCCTGCTGTGCTGCTTCATTGCTTCATGAAGTGCAGTTGTCATTATCATCATCACTTTCTCCTCCCACCATCATCCAAGTATCTCTACAAATCACCCATTTTCCCATCATCCTTTCATTCTCAAGTTGCTCTTCTTGCAGACACTTTCAGAACCTTTCACCAGTTCCTTCAGTCTCTCTTCACCATCCCTGTTCAGCACCATATCATCTGTCAACACCAGTTACTCTGTCCATGAAAATATTAATCAGTCAGTGAGACAAAACACTCTCCCTTGCTACAAATTCAAAAACACACTTTGCTTCCATCACAAGAACTTTATATACATATAGAGTCTTGGGACCCCAGATCACATCTCAAGGCCCATCTGCAGGTGACAGCAGCAGGAGCTATCATGAGCTAAGAGCTGTATTGGTCAGAAACCTGTGAATGTAACAGGAAGGAGAGAGAAGGATATGGTTCACTTGGTGTGTGTCTTTCTCCTATTCATGATAATGATAATGTTCATATATTTCCCTTTGATATTTCTTGTTGTGCGCAGAAAGATGATATTCTCAAGATCTCAGTCTGTTAGGAAGTGGCAGGTTTTATCAGGAATGTTGTCGAAACTCATAACTTCTTTCCATTCTCTTTCGTTCTCTTTCATTCAGGTGTTTCAGCTGAAAGCCCACATGACCGAAGAGAAGAGAGAAGGCTTCCCATTTCAGCGGCTGAGTGATAGATAATATCTCGAGTCCTTTAGACTTCGATCAAAGAGCTTTGCTGCTATCTGCTGCTCTTTGGGTGGGTGCATTTTGATCAGGTCCTCAATGTCGCCCGTTTAGCCTCGACCTCTGCTCTCTCTCTCTCTCTCTCTCTCTCTCTCTCTCTCTCTCTCTCTCTCTCTCTCTCTCTCTCTGACATTAAAGTCTCCTAGCTGGGACTATCTTTATGTTAGTTATGGATGGCACATTAGTCGTATCTAATAACATGATGGGAGGTGGAAGGTTTCATGATGGTCCAGAAGAAGAAGAAGAAGATATCTGAGGGAGGAGAGGATGAGTGTGAAGAAGAAGTATAAGTATAAGTGAGAGAGAGAGAGAGAGAGAGAGAGATTAAATGATTGACACCAGGTTCAGCAGAGCATAACAAAGGACATCACAGGCTCCTCCCTTGAGGGTTTTACTGCTTTGGTGATGACTCGTCTGGGGCTTCTTCCACTGAGGAGGCTCCCAAGGGCTCCTTCTGTGATGACTCATGATGCAGCCCAAGAGGAGGCACTTCCAGGAGATGGCACCTGTTTGTGGAGGTCCTCTGCGTTGCTTGGGCTTTTGTCTGTTGCTCCGTCAGAGGAGGTCACCATGAGTCTGTCAGGTCATTCAGAGTCCTGAGAAGGACTCATACGCTCTTCAAAGTGATGTTCAGTAGAGACTGTGTCTCCTTCAGATCTGCAGAAATAGTCTGACAAAGAAAGCTGCTTCCTAGAACCTGATGTACTGAGCAATGTTTTAATGAGTATTCCATCCCTTTTCAAACAGTCAAAGACATATTATATTGCAGTCGTTGCAACAGAATGTCAGTGTAAGTTCTCTAATCTATCATGCAGCAAAGAGAGACTCGCTGGCAACGGGATACTCATTGTCTTAAAGTTCATCCTAGAAATTAGGAATGAAATTCGACAAAGGTGATTCAAAGAGAACAGAAAGAAACTCACTTCGACACTCCAGTTTTCATGAAAGCCCTTTCATCATTACCATCATCATCAACATCATCTTTACCTGCAGAAGGTGATTCAGCAGCTCCTGTGGCGAGTTGCAGCAGCCTTGAGTTCTGATTAGACGATTCCACTGGTGAGGGCCGTGCTGCTGGTGATAAGGTCAGCCTTATCAGGGGACCTCGCAGCTTTGGACGCTGGGTTTCAACACTCACTCCTCCTTTCCTCCCTCTCTCTCCCTCTCCCTCTCCTTCCTCCCTCCCTCTCTCCCTCTCTCCCTCTCTCCCTTTGTGGTTGGGTGGGATTCCTTTAAGGGACACAAATCGATTCTTCGGGATGAATGACTTGCATTTATGTCTTCTCTTCTGAAGGGTTCTTTCTCTTTTATATGAATTTGGGACTTCAGATTCTTTTCAGTCACACACACACGCACACACACACACACACACACACACACACACACATATATATATATATATATATATATATATATATATATATATATATATATATATATATATATATATATATATATATTTTATATATATATATATATGTATATATATATGTATATATATATAGTATATATATTATGTATATGTATATATGTATGTAGTCCAGAATGAAAGCGAAGGAGAAATCGGAGGGAGAGGATCGGAGAAAACTGCCTTCTTCATTTGTCCGAGCAGATTCGCCTTCCATCAGGCCTCTTCCGGGAACTTTATTGACTGATCAGCTGAAGAAAAATCTAAACCGGACATATGTTGACATTTGACTTAAAGACTTACATGAAATATGAACAAGGAAAAATGGTTAATGGTGCTTACATCTGTTACAGGATAACATAAAATACGAATTGTCTAGAACAAAGTTC
>NC_089775.1:7299869-7349869 GCF_040412425.1 Macrobrachium rosenbergii
ACTTTAAATCATGGATAATAGTCTACATATTTACAAGATACGGCCATTTACATTTAAATTCATTATTTGAAGTAAATCTTTCAAATGGTGCAGTTCTGATGCATGTATATGACTAAAAATATGATTTAATACATATTTACTATGGATTTAATCCCAAGTTGAATAAATGTGACGAATTCAATGCTATTTTAATCCCGTTTCCCATTCAGTGACGTCTTGGAATGATTTTACAAGAAGACTTGACAAAATCTCCCAAGAATATTTTAATTCTACAGTAAATTCTAAATTTTTTAAGGTATAGGCTTCATCAATACTTAATTTTATGTGATTCAGAGCCCATAAAATGTTTAGGTATTGAATTTTTGAATATGATTTGGTGTTTCACATAGAATTCTCTGTCAAGTTTCAAAGATTTCCTGCCTCTTTGTTTCTCTCTCTCTCTCTCTCTCTCTCTCTCTCTCTCTCTCTCTCTCTCTCTCTCTCTCTCTCTCTCTCTCTCATGCCAAGTAGAGAGTAAGGTCATCGGCCAGGAAAGACGCGTAGATTTTGTGCTTCACAAAAAGTGTAGTTAGAGGCAAAGTGTAAATGCATCAGATGTTAGGAAACATCTCAGCCTCAGGATAAAACTCGGCAATGTTCATTAATGAACATCAGGATGTCAATACATCTTATTCCCGCCAACTTTAACTTTGTAGTGAGAATCTTCGGTTACCTTTGTGTCCGAGAATAACATCTATCAAATGAAAACCCCACGAAGAATTGTGGGTGTTATGTAATCGAATGATTTTGCGGTGATTTGAAATGACAGCGTCATTTGCAAAAGCAGTAGAAACGTTATTACCAAAGACATCTGAGCTTAGAGAGTTGAATCGAGTGTCTCGGTCATGAAATGGTTGCCGGAATGCATCGTCAGGTGCTGGTGGGCCTGACCGAATTGAGGAAGTGGAAATCTGTACTAACAATTAAGTCGCCATAAGAAGCTTTGGACACCTGTATTTTGGAATGGAAAGTTTCGACACTTTTACTTTAATGTGGTAAGTAGACGGAAAATTATTTCAGATAAGGGAAATTCAGTTCTGAAACTAGCGGTACAGGGCCTCTCTCTCTCTCTCTCTCTCTCTCTCTCTCTCTCTCTCTCTCTCTCTCTCTCTCTCTCTCATCCCGACACAAATCAGCAATCATAACCACATTTTAAGAACAACTCTACGATTACTTCGATGCTGTGTAAAGCTACTGGCCTCTTCCAACACTTATCAAGCCCTAACTTTTTCTTACGGTCCTTCCATCAAACAACATCGAATTACGTCTTAGCATTAAAACCTTATCTCGTATGTGAAATGTGTCAGCAATCTCTCTCTCTCTCTCTCTCTCTCTCTCTCTCTCTCTCTCTCTCTCTCTCTCTCTCTCTCTCGTTGTGACGGAAGTTTTAGTAGCCACCAATCAATCTCTCTCTATTATCCTGACATAAATCAGCAATCATAACCACATTTTGCGAACAATTTTACGATTATTTAGAATCTTCAAACCCTTATCAAACAGAGAGAGAGAAGGGGGGGGAGGGAGGAAGGAGGATCCTCTCTCTCTGAATTCGTGGTAAAGTTCTCTCTCTCTCTCTCTCTCTCTCTCTCTCTCAGTTCGTGGTAAGGTTGGTAAGGCCAAATCCAGTGGTCCACGCTAAGTTCCTTAATCATATAAACACCTAAAAACACAGACAAAGTTACGAAGGGACCAATTGTGATTGAAGTCACTGGAAATCAACAATTCGATTGTCTGAAGTGACAGACGCTCGGAAACACACACGCACACTTGTATATATTTATTTATTTATTCACGTTAGATATCGATGGCGAGTGGTTTCCACAGAAATATCTCCTGCCAATCTGTTCTTATTCCACCAGCCAATGGGAGATCGTTTACGAAGACGCTTTGCCCCAAAACCGAAGCTTTCAGCCAATGGGAGAGGACGATAGAAACGCTGTGTACGTTGGAGGCCTCTGATTGGCCGAAGCCATTCTTCCCCTGACAGTGGAAGGAAGGCTCAGTGTAGGTCTAAAGTTCTAAATCTAAAGGTGATGAGTGGCTGTGTTTATTATATATACACAGGTGCTCAAGAAAGACAAAGTAAGGACTTGGGTAAGTTGGTTTTTCTCATGTTCTCAGGGTATATATTTTTTTCTATTTTGGAGGTTTGAAAAACCACTGAAAGTCTGGAAAATGTAAGGGAAAGGGTATTTTGGGCACTGAATTGAGAAATTTGGAACTTTTCCAAGATTTCAGCCTAATTTTACCAAGGTGCTGAAAGAGAGTCAGAGGCTCAGCTGATGTGGACATCTGAGCTCTGTGAACAGCACAGAGCAGGTCGCTCAGATTTTTCTATCTCGGGTTATGTCCAACGATCTCGGTTTCTTGTGCTCCGAATCCCTCAATTGAAGAGTGTGACAGGTGCAGTTTCATAGCATCATTATCCAAGAATCATTGTATGGGGTAGTGCCATCAGGTACCTCACACAGTGCATTGTAGGCGTTACTTTAAGGTTCTATACAGTCTCCCTTTCATGACCCCGAGCTGCAACCCCTTTCATTCCCTTGACTGTACTTCTGTTCACATTCCCTTTCTTCCATCTTACTTTCCTCAACCCTCCTCTAACAATTGTTTCAGCATTATCTAAAGAGCTAAATGACCTCTTTGGTCCTATCTCTTGGCCTAAGTTTTACTTTCCAATTCCAGCTCAATTATTGAAGAATAGAGGCAAAATTCCAGTGGTGGAAATCCACGAAAAGTGAGGTTTCTTTGCAGTTTGTCATTCTGGGGGACATGAGTAATCAGCGGCCAAGTATCTGCTGAATCAATTTGGTCAATTCGTAACTCGAGTCATCTCTCAGTCTGTAAGCAAGCTGGGTAATTCTAAGCCGGCTGTCTGCGGTGACCTAGCCTATGGCTATCAAGAGAGGTAAGAATCAATACCGAGACTGGTGTACTTTATTTACCCGTCGAGAGCGGGGAAATTGTACTTAGCTCAGTGGTAACGTCGACTGGAGTTGCTGGATGCGCATCTGTGTCGTGGGATCGAGACTGGCAGTGCCCGTCCATTTATCACTTATAAATTCCCCTTCGGTGATAATTCCCCATTGGGGATATTCCCGAGGTAGCGTGGATTTGATATTAAGCGACATTTGTAGCTTTATGATTGTACATAAATCACGGTGTGATAAAAAAAAAATATGTATATATATGCATTCATTACATTCATTGCTATGAATTGTACTCAATACCTTGTTCCCCTTCTATGTATGCTAATGCATTAATTTTGAAACAATATTGATAGTATATATATATATATATATATATATATATATATATATATATATGTGTGTGTGTGTGTGTGTGTGTGTGTGTATATAAATATATATATATATATATATATATATATATATATATATATATATATATATATATATATATATATATATATATATATGTGTGTGTGTGTGTGTGTGTGTGTGTGTGTGTATATATATATATATATATATATATATATATATATATATATATATATATATATATATATATATATATATATATATATATATATATATATATATATATATAATCAGAAAGCTACAAACGTCCTTTAATATCAATTCACTCTACCTCAAGTAATATATTTTCATATATGTTACCGAAGAGAATTTTAGGTGATAATAAGTCCACCGTCCCGTGGGATCGAACCAGCGACGGACGAGGAATCAGGACTACAGTGACACATAACCAGTCGGCCACACTGGTTAGTGTGTCACTGTAGTCCTGATTCCTCGTCCGTCGCTGGTTCGATCCCCACGGGACGGTGGACTTATTATCACTAAAAATTCCCCTTCGGTAACATATATGAAAATATAGTGTAGAGTGAATTGGATATTAAAGGACGTTTGTAGCTTTCTGATTGTATATGAATCACGGTGATGTGATAAATAGTCATATATATATATATATATATATATATATATATATATATATATACTATATATATATATATATATATATATATATATATATATATATATTATATATATATACTATATATATAGTATATTATATGTATATATATATATATATATATATATATACATATACACATATATATATATATATATAATATATATATACTCGTATGTATATATATACATATATATAATATACATATATATATATATATATATATATATATATATATATATATATATATATATATATACATATACATACATACTATCAATATTGTTTCAAAATTAATGCATTAACATACATAGATGGGGAACAAGGTATCGAGTACAATTCACAGCAATGAATGTAATAAATACATGGCATGTATAATACTTAAGCCTACTTGGTCAAAGTACTAACTGGCTCACAATTTTTACGCATTTTAAAATGTATTTCTCAAATACATTCATTTGTTGCAGTGCATCAGTTTCCTGTATTTGATATGGGTTAACTGCATATTCATATAATTCATTGATTTTAACGTTTTACGTAACCTGTTGTTGCAACGTATTAGGGGCGCAATTTTTGTCTGTCCGTTAAAAGTGAATATTTTCGTGGTGGGGGGGGGGCGATTGGGGGAGTTGTTTTCCACCAAATTCGGACTAGTTCACTTTGTTTCACTTTGTTTGGTTTTATGGACAGCCCTCCACAGGGATGATTCCCCCTCTGGCGGTATATTTTATAAATATCGTTTATGTTTTCTCGTCAATATCATAGCTCCTGCAGAATAGGAGAGCCTTTAGTTCCTTTTTAAATTTGCTTTCTCCAAGTGTGCTCTTCACTTCAGGCGGTATTTTGTTGTAGAGTCTTGGTGCGCAGTGTACAAATGCTCTCTCTCTCTCTCTCTCTCTCTCTCTCTCTCTCTCTCTCTCTCTCTCTCTCTCTCTCTCCGCTTAGTGAAGTCCACTGGCACGCTGGATTATAAGTTTTCTGTGTAGATCGTGCAATAAAGTGGTCTTGTCCCCAAGAACTGCATATAATAATAATAACTGGTCCTATTATTTTTTTAGCGTGAAACTGAAAACTGCCTTAAATGTCTCAAGCTGTGGAAACACTACTTCTGAATTTGTGCCGCTTCAGCACTGAAATTTCCTGCTGTTAGCGTGAGAGTTATTATTATGTAATAACGTTCGTTGGCCGTTCTGTAGAGATCGCACGGAGGTGCTCCTTTCCAAGAATATTGCAGTGTTCATTTGATAGAAGTAACTGAAGGTACTTAGAAATACAGAAAGAAAAGGAGATCATATATTAGAAGAGGAAAAATAAATTAAGTAAAATTAAGTAAAAGATTAAAATACAATGAGAATTGTTGAAGGGTAGTAATGTATTGCATCTTCTCCTGAACTTTTGACGTGATAATTGCACAGCATGAAGTGAATCGGCAGTCTGGCCGAAGATTTTATATCCATAATTTGTGATTGATGGGATTTTGGATGATAAGATTGTTTTCCTCAAGGATCTTGACAGCCACTCACCAGAGATCTTCACATGCAAGTGCTAGTTTTTCCTCCAGTCTCTGTCTGTCTGTCTGTACGTCCACTGTCCTGCGTGCTTCACTCAAACTGGTTGCTAGCGTTGAAGCTGCAAAGGAACATTTGAAAGATGACCTTTTATATATAATTTTCCATCATACATTAAAGCGCTCTTTAAAGCAGGTTGAATTATATGGTATTAAGCTGAGCTATTCTCTTCAACATCTGGCTTAAAGCCGGTCAAGCGTCTAGCTTAACCGTCTGGTTCTTACCCCTGACTGCTACAACAGTGTTGCAGATAGGAGCAGCTCTGCCTGGAGTTTCTATAGAGCAGAGGTATTAGCACCCTTCTCTTGGCACCCCTGTCTTTTATATGTACAGACCGACGCGACGCTCTGTCTACGCAATTCTTGACAGTTGATGGTCATTGTTTAGCCAGGAAGAAGACCTTCTTTGAGACTGGGTCAGTAGCCCTCTTTTTGGTTAGACTCACTCTTGCAGTGCTTTTCACGTGCGTTTAAAACTCCTAAGAAGAACTCTCACAGTGGCCTTTGAAATTGCAAGAGAGTCTTGACCAGAGCATTCGACTTTGCAAGACTTTGTTCTGCTTTGGTCCTGTCAACTCTCACCTGGGGAAACCCCTCTCGGTGGTGGTGCTGCCACCCTCACTGATTGATGTTTATGATGTGGCCATTGTAGTACTAGTACACGAGTTATATGGACTATTTGCTTATTCTTCATGGGCCTTTAATTTCATGTACTTTCACCCAGGCATGGAAGCTCTCTCTCTCTCTCTCTCTCTCTCTCTCTCTCTCTCTCTCTCTCTCTCTCTCTCTCTCTCTCTCTCTCTCTCATCAAACTACTACTCAAAATATATCTCTGCTGTAGCTGTACCCCATATTACTGTAGTCAGTGAGAATCTGATATATAAAAGCTTTGTCAAAATGTTTTGTCAGAAAAATTAAATTGTATTAGTATATAATGACATAATTTTATGACTAGGTTATGTCGTCAACATAAATGGGACCGTCTAATAGGAAGCTAAATATTGTCAACTAGATTTTGGGGCTGTTGCAGTCTAAAAATCGAAATGATTTCAACCATTCCGAGCTGATCTCTCTAGCTTCCTACAGTAAACTTAGTTTATTTTCAGCACCTGCTGATATACGCCTTGAGAATTGTCGCTTCATCAAATTGATCACATCAAGTGCGTCACCAATTAGGATATCAGATATTCAAAGTTGAATCGTTTTTCAGGATTATTCTCCAATCTGAGGATTCTGAATCCTGATACTTCAGCTGGAATATGGATTTACAGTATTATAGAAGCGACTGTATGGAACAAACTCAGCAAGTTTTGGGAATCTAGCCAAATGAGTCTTCATTCAAAATCTTCCGTTAGGACTAACCTTATCACTACTCATCAGAAATGCCCAGTCTTCTCAACCTAGTTTAATTTAAGGTAAGGAAAAATTTTGTAAGTATTAGTATGCAACATCACAAGGTAAGGTTAGCTCAGCCTAGGATGAATGACCCAAATGTGGCTTGAAGGTAAAGTACCTTATCCAGCTTAGGATAGATTTTGCTATGTGAAGGGACCCTAGGATGTATAGTTGTATTAGTCAGGGGTGGTGGGTGTCTTGGGTCTGAATAATCTGATCAATCTTCGTTGTCCCAATTTAAGTTTGGTTTTGTCAAGATAAACTATATAGGCTTCAAGCGAAATTGGTCTATAACCTATTTATAAACATCAAGTGAAATTGGCCTATAAACTATATATGTATAAACAAGGAGTCACTGGCCTATAACCATTAGTTTCCTTGACTGTCAAGTCTGTTTAAGAATGTGTTAAAATATGATAGAAAGGTGACTATACAAACATGATAGGTGATGCAAAGTGCCAAGCAATAAGACTGGAAGTAGGCTGCAACAATAGTAATAGGTGTGTACAAATATTAGTTGTGCAAGAGACTATTTTCCTTTCATATGTATAAGACTGTATACTGTATTACAGAATACTACCTGTGATGAGCTAAGTATGAAGGGAACATTTTCGTTCAAATTCAGTAAGAAGAAACCTTTCAAAATAACTAAATGGTTATTAAGTGATTATTATACAAATGCACAATTTTGTGTTAATTAAGAATTCTACAGTTCAGGACTGACAGAGTTGAAATATAATTGCCAGTTACTAATCAAAACATTTTTCAGCAGGTTATCATGTGAAGGGATATTATTTATTGCTGTCAGAAACTTATTCACATCTGGATTGAAAGGTTCAAGAGGCTGATTTCTAGAGTTGTGGAGTCTAGAATACTTTCAAGAATAAGAGAACTCTAATCTTATATTGTTGAATAATTGCTGGAAGTTCTTGAATGCTGCATATTCCACACAAATACAGGTACGCAGTTCAGACTTGTTTGGCAGGATTTTACATAAGGAAAGGAAGCTAGTTTGCTAGAGTTCCAGATAACTAGATTTTTTGCTAGAAATGTACAAAGCGGCAAACATAGTACTGTTAAGATCAGCTAAACATGAGTGGTCAAATAAGCTATGAAACTTTGAATTTTCTTAATTTTTGGTAATCAATTTTCATATAGTTCTTGAAGTAAGGGATTTAGATTTTGTTCTGCTTCTTGCAGTATAATGGATGAGGCCGATTCAGTAGATGGGTAGTATAGTCAAGATCAGAAATTGCTTTCAGTGATGGGATATCTGTACTTCACTACCATTCTGTATAAAAAAAAAGACCTGATACACAATTTTTTTTTATTTCAGAGTAACACAACACCACCAGCGAGATCGATGAGTTTAGAGTACCTCGATGAGGCCCCACCATTGAGAAAGGACCCCAGAGGTGTGGAAAGAGGTTGCAAAGATGATTTCTTCAACCAACTCTCTGAAACTAAACAAGGCTGGGTCATTCTGCCCACGGTAGTCAATGCAGTGATGTTAGATGTTGTAGCAGCTTAAAAGGCTGCTACAGCATGGCAGCAGGGAATTTTGGACACAACGAATACTTTCCATATCGTGGAGGAGAGGAGAGGTCCCTTCAGACTGTGCCTGGAGAGGCCTTATGAAAGCAGAATGCATTTTCAGTGCACTGTGAGAGCGGTTCAACTGGCGCACAGACAGGTAAATATTGTTTGGTCACAGGGCAGCGAAACAGTAAATTTGTAAGGGGCCAATGTTTTGATAAAAATCAAATTACATATGAGCAGTGCATTATATAAAACCTTGTGTTGCCTATACCTTGAACTTAAGTTAAAAATCTTGATATAGTTTCTATTACTTTTTAAGTAAAGAATCTTGATAGAGTTTCTATAATTCTTTAAGTAAAAATCTTTACATAGTTTCTATAATTTTTTAATCTTTCTCTCTACAGGTTTTGACTGCTGCATTCTGGGAAAAACTGATACACAGCAGTTTTTGCACCTGAAGCAAGGTCTACACAACGCAACCACAACCCTGGAATGGTATAATGGGAAATAAAGTGTATGTCTGCACACCACAAGCTGTTATAGAAGTTGCATCTACAGGTTCATGTAACTACGTGAATTTTACAGTAAATAAAAACTATACACATTTTTTGCAATAAATCCATTTATACAGTAAATTGCAAGCTTGCAAGTTTCTTACTGCTTAGCAGTTTGTACTATATATAAGACCCCTGTTACAATACATGTGTCAAAAATCCTGGAGAGAACATCTAAGTAAAAGAGGCCTCCAGTCACTTGTAAACTGCCACTGAAGAATCAAAGTAGTTACTGCCTAGACTTCTTGTAACACTACACTGGTGTGATAGGGTGTCCACCAAGATCGGTGGACAGCCATATATATAACTGTTGGGCTTTACCAGTGCCTTCATCTCCTCTGCCACTTCACCAGCAACAAGAAACTGAAAGAATTCAAGGAAAAGTATTTTTAATTTTCAAACACAAGCGCAGTAGGCTACTATAATGTAAATCAAAATGCAATATATTATAAAGCAAAGTAAAAGCATGAGTTACGCAATTGAAATGAAAATAGCATTTTAGCAGTATTATCGTCAAATTAAATTTATGCTTGTAAATGCAAATTTATGCTCGTAAATGAAGTATATATACAAGCAATTATAAACAATTTCATCACAATTATTACAATGAAACCACTAATAGCCAAAAAAAACTTGAATCCACTAATGGCCAAAAGTAACCTGTATTATATACCTGGGCTACATTTGCACCCTGGTTGCGTCCAAGAAGTTCTCCCTGGATGATACATCTGTGAATTATAATCTGAGGCTTCTGTAGCAGAAAGGCAGACCGATTTAGGACACAGTCCAAATGTCATAAAAGTAGACAGTAAGTGGTCCACATGTCCTAAAAGTAGACATCAGTAGACAGGCCAGTGGAAAGCTGTGGACACAGAGGGCATCACTTCCTGCCCAGGCCTGATTTAGAGAGTTCTTGAGGCTTCATTTCCATATCCCATCCGCTTGCTTAGATGTCTTGAGCTTCTGACCTGAAAAACAGAAAGTAATTGTTAGACAAACAACAAGATGTTATGTTTCTCAGCAAAAGCACCCAAAAATTGTGTACTGTTTCTCTTTTAAAAGTATTCCACAATTACTGTTCTCTGTTTTTAACATTTGTAAAAGGCTTTCTGACCAAAATTATGAAAGGTCTTTTTACAGAGTAAAAAAAGGCAGAAAAGCCTTTTTTTCATTTAGAGCATAACGGAAGACATTGTAATGTTCCTCAGTAAAAGCATTCCAAAATTGCTGTTTGTATCCTGCACTTGTAAAAGGCCTTTTATAGAATACAGAATATATTAAAGAGGCCTTTTATAGAATACAGAATATATTAAAGAGGCCTTTATGAATATAGAACATGTAACATAGGCCTTTTTTATATAGAAAATATCAAAACAAACAGACATTTTACAAAACAGAAAATATTATGATAGACCTTTTTGAATATAGATAATACACAAGACAGACCTTTTTAATATAGAAAATAATATAATGGACAAAAATTTTTAAATATACAATATAATTCAACAGACAGGACTTTTTCAATATAGAAAATGTAACATACAGGCATTTTTGTTTGTAGAAAAATGTAATATCAGACGTGCCTTTTTGAGTATAGGAAATATGACACAGCCTTTTCTGAATTGAGAAAATGTGACTACCAGCATACTAGAAAATTAAAGTATTTTGGGGATACATCATTTACCAAGAGAGAATTCACGCAAGAAACTCACCTAACCTCCAGTTTGAATTCATGTCCAAAACTGCAGGCAAAGGCCTCTAGTTTATTCAACAAAAATATACAAAAGCAAGTATCTATGGGTTCAATGCCCTGAGGCGAGAAAGAGTATATTTCCCCCAGTGCCCTCCTTAAGATCACACATTCAATGCCAATGGGGGTCACATAAGTCTAGGAGCCTAATATTTCTTGCTAAATTTTCGACCTAGATTTAATGGATGTATTGAAACATATCACAAGTTGTAGCCCTCTACAAGACAACACATTTTGTAGAAAGCAAAACACTTATATGGCAGCCTATAACCAAAACGGATCAACTGCTTTTAGCTCTTTTCTTAGGACAGATTAGACAACACTGCAATATTTTCTGCCCCATCAAACTTGGCTATTTAAAATAACTCAAGAAACGGCCTAATATTCACCTCTTCCTTTACCCTATACAATTAATTAGGACATGGTTTTGTACACTTAATTCCCCGCACTAGAAAGGCATGCCAACCGGACAATATTACAGAAATGTGAACTGTAACAGACAGAAGTTACAGTTCTTGAACTGTATAAAATAAAAAAAAACTGTAGGTACAGTGAGGCATCTCACTTATGACTCATATAAAATCTATGAAGTTTTCCATTTATCCACTGTTTGTAATGCTGTTACATGTTTTTGATATTTGTGCAAAAGAAGCAAAGGTAAGATTTACAATTAGCATTCAGCACACAAACATTTGCATTCTCCTTTACTGTGGTATTTGCATTCATTTGTTTTCTTTGTACTGCGATACACTTCTGACACTACAGTTAAAATACAGAATTGACCTCAATTTGCTACAGTCCCCAAAGAGGAGTACCTTGTGCATATTGCAACTATGCCTGCCCTAATCCCCATATTCAAGACAACTAAGTTGGGTCAGAGCTGCCTTTTAGCACAAAGCCTACAGTAACCTCAACCACAATATCACTGAGAGGGGCACAGATGGGACAGGCTCAGTGTTGAACGTCTCTTGTGTTTTCATAAAGACTCTTACTGAAATCCCATTCAGTCTCAGGGAGAGTAACCGTTCATGAACTCAAAGACTGGCAGGAACTTCTGTGTCATTTTCAGTGTAGTTATATATCTGTAGGGATATTATCATCATTATTACTTGGGCCTGGCTATAGCCTATTAAAGAACACTGCAACAATTTCATAGATTCTATTAAAAATTCCTGGCACCAAAAATTTAATAAATGCAGTCAGTGTTTTTCCATGCTATTATTTGTCATTAATTCCTCAAGTAGAACTCTCTCTCTCTCTCTCTCTCTCTCTCTCTCTCTCTCTCTCTCTCTCTCTCTCTCTCTCTCTCTCTCGAAAAACTATTCTGGATAATGCGTCACAGCCAAACATAAATTATCAGGGAAATGGCAGAGGAGGTGAAAGTAAACCAACTGAAATTCAAGAAATCTTGTGAACCACAACGCCAAAACTTCCAGTTCATGTTCCCAATGCAATAACTTTCAAATACATTTTAAATGAAACTATTTTGAGTTTATATAAATCCAATATAGAATTTTTATAAAAAAATATAGTCTTATATAAATATTCTTGGGTAAAAACTTCAATATAAACATAACATAAAAGAATACAATTAATGATATATTTCATAAAAACTTTAATTTGAGATTCAAACCAAACGTTTGGTGACATTTTATTTAGGAAATATGACCAAGATTCATCTTCCCGGAAAATCCAGGTTTTGTGTGTTGCCAGAGTTCATTTATCAGAGTTCCTCGTATAGATTTATGATTTTTATCCATATCTGAGGTACAAATTAGTAATGTTTTAAAATAATATGTTTAGAATATTATGATTTACAATATCAATAATTCTAAAGTAAACACAAATATAAGTACAATACTTTTTTCAAAGAAAGCTGGAGTGACGTCATAGTTGGGCCTTACCTATGACGTCACTCATTAAATAACTAGACTTTATAGATAATACCAAGAGTTATTCCCTATTGGTTAATGCTGACAGGTTTTGGGCAGAAATATTAGTTTACTGGTGACACACTGACCTTTCTATATAGAGAAAATGAACGCAAGTCTCGTAGTATCTTTTAATAGATCTTGTTCAGCAGTGATGGTGGGTGTCCTTTCTGAAGCCGTCATCCAACAGCCAGTGAGCACAGACTCTTCTGTACCATAAATAAATAAATAGATATTATTATTATGGTCTCTGTGAAGGGTGGAGCGAAGACTGTCTGTTCTGTTTGTACACAGACAGAGATGGTTTAGGTGCAGGCGGCAGGGTGTTGGATAGTCAGGTGGTTGCCCTCGAGGGGAAGAAGAAGAAGAAGGGAAGAAGAAGAAGGAGAAGAAGAAAAAGAAGAGGAAGGAGAATAGGGACTTGAATGCATGGCTGCTTCTAGACATTTGAGGAGGTCTAAATCTTAGCACCTTCAGGACATGGGATAGACGCCCAGTGCTGACACTCAGTCACACAGATAAAACCACACAAGGATGAGGATGAAAGGGGAGGATGAAATGACTGATCTATGAAAGAAAGAAAGAGAGAAAGAAATAAAGAATGAAAGAAAGAAAGAAAGAGAGAGAAAGAGAAGACTTAGCTTGGAAACCCACAGGGCACCAAGTCCCCCCTCTTGACGAGGTATTAGTTGCTCTTGGAAAGGCAAGGGTGTCAGAATGTGCCAAATTCCTCATTGTCGCTTGGTCTTCTTGTGGGTTGAGAAGGGTCGGTCCTTCCTTCCTTCCTTCCTGAATGATTGATTGATAGGTTGATTGATTGGTCAATAATCAAGGGTTTAGTTGACTTTTATTTTTGCCTTCTTCTTCTCTTGAGGAACTTTCCTTCACTTTCATGTGAGCCTTCTCCTCTTCCTCCTCCTCCTCCTCCCCTCTCCTCCATGCCACTGCTTCTCCCAAGTAATCAGCCGGTCTCTGCTTACCCAAAGGTAGTTTCTTGCACTGTTACCTGGCAAGTATGAAATATCTCTTGGGATAAGGAGACACAAAAGGATATTTTGCTTTGGGACTCTTCCTCCTTCATCCATAACAACCTGAAGGAAGGAAGGAAGGAAGGAATGAAGGAAGGAAGGGAGGAAGGAAGGAAGGAAGGAATGCAGGAAGGAAGAAAGGAAGGAATAAAGGAAGGTAAGCAGGAAGGAAGGAATAAAGGAAGGTAAGCAGGAAGGAAGGAATAAAGGAAGGAAGGTATGCAGGAAGGAATAAAGGAAGGTAAGCAGGAAGGAAGGAATAAAGGAAGGAAGGTAAGCAGGAAGGAAGGAAGGAATAAAGGAAGGAAGGTAAGCAGGAAGGAAGGAAGGAAGGAAGGAATGCAGGAAGGAAGGAATGAAGGACACACAGACACTTATTACATAAGACCCACTTTTGGAAGGTGCAATCAGGCAAAGCGTGTGAAGAAGAAGAAGAAGAAGAAGAAGAAGAAGAAGAAGAAGAAGAAGAAGAAGAAGAAGAAGAAGAAGAAGCAATGGCTGAGTGGTGTTGCTGTACTTGGCTCGCTTTGCTAGGCCCAGGAATCATCACTCCCTGCCTACCTACCACCCACCAGTCCACCCACATGAGAATGGGTAGCAAAAGGTTAAGGTCAAGGAAATGACTTTATATCTAGTGGTTTCTGACCTTCATAGAATCAGTCTCTTGCTTTCTTGGCTGTTCAACCCCACCAACATTTGTTCTTGTAAAACAATAGTTTGTGTTTTGAAAGGCAGAGAGAGAGAGAGAGAGAGAGAGAGAGAGAGAGAGAGAGAGAGAGAGACATAATTCATCAAGAAATAATAATAATAATAATAATAATAATAATAATAATAATAATAATAATAATAATAATAATAATAATAAGCTGGTGAAATGAAACTCGCATAGCACTCAGAACATCTTTATTTGAGAATGATAATTTTATGATTATTATGAGAGTTAAGATCAAACTCAACGTTGACTTCATTTGGAGGGGTAAGAATCACAGAATGAGGCCACATCGGGCCACTTTGATTTTCGTACGGTCTGGATACTTCAAGATGGCATCGTTCAGGACATTCAGTCCCTCCTCCACCTTCCCGAAGCAATATCCAGATTCGTAACTGGGATCATCTCTGGTGACGATCCAAAACTGTGAAGCTTCTTCATATGAGAGGAGTCCCCTCACATCTCCCGCCTCCCATGGCATTAATTTATGGGTTTTCACCTCCATCTCCCTCTCCCAGTCCTCCCTCGATGACAACACTGCTTGATTTGGTGTGCGTTCTCCTAAGCACCCCATGGCGATATAGTCACCTCCAAAAAGATGACTACTCACAGCAGAGACCTGAGAGTTGTCATAAGAGGGTCCTATCCCTCCTGCACACATGTACAGGAAGTTGAGACCCTTCATGCAGTTCTCAAAGACCTTGATGATGACCTTCCCAAGGTGGGTGGATTCATAAGCTAGATCCAGGAACGCCCTTGGAGGGGAAGAGAAGGAAGAAGGAGAAGGAGACCCTTGCATCAAGGACTCAAGCTGTCAAGGGAAAGAGGGAGGATATTCGTTAGAGCAACAATAGAGATAATAATATTAAAAATTATTATCCTTACTATTAATAATATTATTGTTGGTTGCATCAGCAGCAACTTCCACAGACATGGAGATGAAGAAGAAGAGCAAAGAAGAAGAGGTTAAGTAACATGCCAAATGACAAAGAAATAAAGTTAAAAAAAAAAGTCTATGGTGGATAAAACCCCTGTGCAGGAATCTCCCACAATAGTATTATTAGCTTTTTATTATCCTCCTCCTACACCGAAGGCTCATCAGTAGTGCAACTAAACCCTTACAAGCACTGCACCACTCAACTCTATCTGTCTTGAGCTCATTCTTCCATATTCCTCTTCTTCTTCTTGGCTTTTTCACAAAACCTGTTATCCTCCCCATTCTCTCCACATGACTGAATCATCTCAAAGCACAATGATCCATCCCCACTACACAGACAATTCAGCTCTACAGCTTCCCTCTTTCTCTTTTCTTCATATTTGGCATTAACACTCCACTTCCATAAAGGAGAGTTGGCTCAACAATACCTTGACACTATCCAACCTCTGCTTCCACAGAGTGTAAGCTTCATTTCTTATTTTTTGCACACATCTTGTTGCCTTCCTTCCTTCTTTCCTTCCTTCCTTCACCTATTCTGTGACTCACCTGTTCCTCATGCTGCCAACATCCAATATATCTACTCCAAAATACCTAAACTGGTCATCCATTTTCCCAACATCCATCTACTCTCAACACTTTCAAATTCTCACCAGTTCCTGCAGTTTCTCTTCACCATCCCTCATCATCAGCAATGTATCATCTGTAAACATGAGTTATTCCACACAATCTATTCAAGAATGATTTGTTTATCCACAATTTTGCACCAACATCTGCTGCTGTCCTTTCCATGTTTGCACACACTACCCTTTCACCTTCGTCTCTGTCACTCAGTGCCAAAACACTCTGCTTTCTTTCCCTCCTTAAACAAATCAGCTATTGTTATTCATCCCTCACCCTCTGCACCACATCCATGCACATTCGAAAACCAAAGTTGCAGTCAGCGCTGGACTCACATTCCATATCAAGAACTGTTCATGATGTTCATTTCATATCAAGAAGTTCCTTAAATATTAGTGAACTTAGACAATGATTTCTAATGGATTATGAGATACAGAAAAGAATCCAGCTCATATCCTCATAGGAGTAAGCATACCTCTATGACAAAGCATCCTGGTGGAAGAACCCCTTCCTGAAAATGATTCACGTATAGTTGGTTGTTGGACTCAGCCTTGACTGGAGCCACCCTCAGAGTCCCTTCGAAGGTGATCACCACAAATATCCCACGAGAGTCTGCTTGAAGCTTTTCCTCTATCTTCTCTGATATATTCCAGAACTTTGCTCTCATCTTGAGAATTTCCTGTAAGGACAAATCCAAGATGAAAAAATATATTGTGAAGAATATCAGGTAAATAAGAGAAAGAGACCATAGAGATAATAATTATGGTGAAATGGATTATTGCTGAAGCAATAAATATTTATAAGGCTAAAAAGATCTCTTGAATTCAAAACCTTTATAAATCAAACTGAAATATAATCAACTCACTGATAAGGACAGATATGATTCAATCTTCCTTTTTATTTGAGTACTTGTCAACAATGTCTTGGACTTGTCTTACACCATAAAATGAGTGAGAGATAGGAAACAAGATATTAATTATCCCATTGTTGATTGAATCGTTGGATAAGTAGGAATTAGGGAGGAGAGAGAGAGAGAGAGAGAGAGAGAGAGAGAGAGAGAGAGAGAGAGAGCACAAACCTTCAAGAAGCGCTCTCTGTCCCGTTTGTTCTTCTGAACAAGATCCTGCAGTTCCATTATCTTCCCTCGAAAGTTATCCACGACGGCTCCGGTTTCATCGAGAAGAAGTCCATTTGAGGCAAAGTCAGCAACAGATGACACTTTAGCATCGAAGACCTTGATGTCCTCTACACCTTGGAGCACAAGCTGCAATTTGTTCCCCAAGAGATCAGCACATTGATCAATATCTCCAACTCCACGTTCATTTGAAAGCCTCAGCTCCTCCATCGTCTTCTGAAATCCCTCGATGTCTTCATTAGCTCTAAGAAAGACAACTTTCATCTCGCTGAAGCTTGTAAGGAGGTCTCTCGCCTCAGCCTCTGTTGGCTGACAGTCAGCAATGCTCTGCTCGGTAGATTTCTTGATGAAATCCTTAGTAGACTCTAGAAAGGATCTCTTTACTTCTCTGGGCAAAGCTTTGGATCCCAGATTCACAGATGAAAGTTGCTTTGCGACATCAAGTAGTTTTCTGATAATCATGAAGTCCTCAGCTGAATTGGCTGTGAATTCCTCTCTGCAGAGAGGACAGCGCTTCTTTTGGGTGGAGATGAGTTCATCAATGCAAGGGCCACAAAATGTGTGGGAACAAGGGAGGATCCTCGGGCAGTGATCTTCACTGAACACATTGCAGCAAACGTCGCACTCCAGGGGATTGGATGCCTGAAAAGGAAAAAAAAAAAAAAAAAAAAATCAGTGACCCCATCAGACAAGTTTGATTTTCCAAAAGATTATCTTTATTGCTTAAAAATTAGGCCCATTCAGCTATCCCTGGTATCAAGCACTCAAAGGTCTGACCCACAGGATCTGAAACTGCTTACTTAAACCTAGCATTATCTGAAGCACAACATTTTCAGTGGTGAAAACGATGACAACAGAATAAAGTTGAAATCTTTTGGAATCCCAACAATTCACTAAAGAGTATTTTTGGGTTTTTCAGACGACTTAATTCATTTGCTCTTAAGGATTATCACAGTTCTCATTGCTAAAACTGCCTTTGGAAAATTAGGTACTTTGTTGGTTTGCTTTTCTTCTAAATTTTTGGAAATCAATTGTACAAAAATTGTCACCTAATTCTTTGTGATTTTGACAAACGACAATTCTGCAACAAACGATTCATTAATCTATTACAGTGGCCTCTGTGCCTGTCAGTAATGGTGGGGAACCACAATGGGCAACTGGGCTTTTTTTGTCTGAGGGGAATAAGAGTGTTTGATTTACAGGGATGCACTGTAACTTAACCTAACCTAATCTAACCTCGCCTACCTAACTTAACCTAGGGTACTGAGTCCCAGCTTGAGTTGGGGTTTTCACCTACTAAAACCCAAATCTAATATACAATTTTCCATTGGGGTCCCTCATTATTGTTAGAAATGATGGGGTCTAAAGTAAATGTCAAATTTGTCAAAATCGCTTTAGAACTATAAAAAAAATTATTATTTTGCTTTGAAAACAATGAAACAACTAAAGTCATGACAAGACATAAGAAACTCCCAGTTTCTGACACACCCCACATATCTAGCAGCCATGTTCACCATTTGCCTGAGGGTAGGTCAGACAACCATTTTTTTGGCCACTGACTACCTGACACCAACTCGATGAAGAGGTCATGAGATCCATCCCCTGCTTCATTCCCCCAAGAAGGATGAAGCCTATCCGGAGGCCAAACCCCAAGCAAGCTGGTAAAATGCTTGAAGAAAGCAAAGCTGTGACCAGACTTTCATGTTATCAAGAAGATAATTAAACTTTCCACATTGTCAGTCAGTGGCAGAGACTATTTTCCATCGGCAGTAGAAACTGCAGAGCATCCATGTGTCCATACGTCTTGTACACCAACAAGTTAACATGGGCTCAAGACTTAGCTACAGGCAGTAACATTCTCATTCTACAACACACATAAACCCTCTCAAGAATCTTCTGTAGTTCACTCACCGGTATCTCTATGCCTCGTATCTCTATGCTTCTGTTCCTCTCTGTCCATTTATGAATAATCTACAACGCTGAGATTTTGCATGTAGAGGACAAACTGACTGTGGTGTCACTTTAGAACAAGATGTTTATCTTCCATATTCTTTAAAGAGCTTAATTTTAAGTTCATTTAAACTTTGGTGCCACATGTAAGTCTGGGATTCACATTCTTTTTCAAATAAATGCGCATGACAGAGGTGACTGACATAATGTAACCTGCACATCATTGCAGTTGTAATGTTCCATTTATAATTATTAAAGAGAGGTGGGAAATAGCTCCCCAGTTCTTTGTAGTAATAACGAAAGAATTCCATTTATTCAAGTATTCATGATACTCAAACTTTGGATTAAACTTTTGGTCCCAAATGTTATTGAAGAGGAGGAAGTGACCGAATGGTCAGCTCTGAGTGTTGTAAGTCAGTTACTCACGTTCACATGGGGAATTTTGTGTCAGCAATCACCTTTATGTTAAGGTATCCTACCAGGAAGAGAATTCAATTGTTGACTGCACTGGTGGCAGCCTTCAAGATGTAAGCACTGGATCCTAAGGGAGTACTGGCACATTGCAAATCAGTTATTAATGATTGTGGAATGATTTCAGTGTCGTGACAGAAACTGTGCCTGCCTTAGGGACATCAAAAGTCCTACTTTGCCGTCCCCTGGGTCACAGGGGAACTTCTAACTCTTATAATACTCATCACCTCGATTACCTTATGGAATGTACTTGTTTATTTATCAATATCAGTACCAGATGCAGAGAGTTTTTAAACAATGTTATCCTTCTACAAGTTTTCTCCTTGAATAAAGAAGGATATCTCACATAATAAGTACATAAGAAAAATAATCAGAAGGAGGTGTGCACAACTCTCCGCAAAATTAATGCATTCGATCGTGCATAGAGAATCCTTCTTCCATAGATTTTAATAAGCAGAAGCCCTCTTTATAAACTAACAAGGGCCTGCATTGGTGAAAAATACAAGGCCACACGCACTTCATCCTCCCTTCTTCGAGGAAACCACAAGACACCTGAGAGAATCTACAGGGAGAAAATACAGACAGAACACTCACAAATATGACAGGAAATACCAACAGAGGGTCAAATTAAAAATATTGGCCAGAGGTGTGAATCATGAACTCGGTCTCACCCTAAGTCACATGCTATGGCATAGGGCTTGTCCTACGGAGAACCAGAGTACACTTGCTGCCGCACAGACCACCAGCGAGACGATGAGGCCCACCGATCAATATAAATTCATCACTCCAGTGGCACCAAATTTTACATCTAAGGATTAGCTATAAAGTCAGCATGTTGTAATAGCAACTCTTTAAGTCAATCTGTACTTAAGTCCTGAAGACGCTGCTGATAGGTGGTGAAAGGGTCCTTTGAATATGAAAATTAAGTACACCCTCACCTGAAGAGAAAAAGAAGTATAGGCCAATTCAGAGTCTAAGAAAAAAGATAGTCTGCAAATAACGTCAGTGACTTCAATGGAAATTGCATGGGAGAGAGAATATGCCCAAATAACATGCATGAATATATATATATATATATATATATATATATATATATATATATATATATATATATATATATATATATATATATAATCATGAAGCTACAAATGTCGCTAAATATCAAATTCCCGCTACCTCGGGAATATCTCCGATGGAGAATTGTCGCTGGAGGGGAATTTATATAAGTGATAAATGAATTGGTATCGTCGGGACAAGAACCCTTGACACGAAACCTATTCAGCGACTCCAGTAGACACTACCCACTGAGCTATCAGAGAGGTATAAGTCTTTGCCAAGTAGGCTGTACTGTTTTACCCGTCGTGAGCGGGGAAATTGTACTTAGCCTCGGCAATGACCCACCTCCGCCATGATAGTTCATTGGTACGTTTGGAACACACAGCTCTTATTATGAAATTTTTTATTACTCTGTGATTTATATACAATCATGAAGCTACAAATGTTGCTTAATATCAAATTCACGCTACCTCAGGAATATCTCCGATGGAGAATTGTCGCCGAAGGGGAATTTATATAAGTGATAAATGAATTGGTATTGTCGGGACAAGAACCCTTGACACGAAACCTATTCAGCGACTCCAGTAGACGCTACCCACTGAGCTATCAAGAGAGGTATAAGTCTTTGCCGAGTAGGCTGTACTGTTTTTACCCATCGTGAGCAGGGAAATTGTGCTTAGCCTCGGCATTGACCCACCTCCGCCATGACAGTTCATTGGTACGTTTGGAACACGCAGCTCTTATTATGAAATTTTTTATCACACCGTGATTTATATACAATCATGAAGCTACAAATGTCGCTTAGTATCAAATTCATGCTACCTCGGGAATATCTCCGATGGAGAATTGTCGCCGAAGGGGAATTTATATAAGTGATAAATGAATTGGTATTATCGGGACATGAACCCTTGACACGAAACCTATTCAGCAACTCCAGTAGACGCTACCCACTGAGTTATCAAGAGAGGTATAAGTCTTTGCCGAGTAGGCTGTACTGTTTTTACCCGTCGTGAGCGGGGAAATTGTACTTAGCCTCGGCAAGTATTCCCGAGGTAGTGTGAATTTGATATTAAGCGACATTTGTAGCTTCATGATTGTATATAAATCACGGTGTGATAAAAAATTTCATAATAAGAGCTGCGTGTTCCAAACGTACCAATGAACTGTCATGGTGGAGGTGGGTCATTGCCGAGGCTAAGCAATTTCCCGCCACGACGGGTAAAAACGGTACAGCCTACTTCCGGCAAAGACTTATACCTCTTGATAGCTCAGTGGGTAGTGTCTACTGGAGTTGCTGAACAGGTTTCGTGTCAAGGGTTAGGTGTCCCAACGATACCAATTCATTTATCACTTATATAAATTCCCTTTGGCGACAATTCTCCATCGGAGATATTCCTGAGGTAGCGTGAATTTGATATTGCGACATTTGTAGCTTTATGATTGTATATAAATCACAGTGTGATAAAATTTCATATATATATATATATATATATATATATATATATATATATATATATATATATATATATATATATATATATATATATATATATTATATATATATATATATATATATATATATATATATATATATATATATATATATATATATATATATATATATATATATATATATATATATATATATAGTGTATATATATATATATATATATATATATATATATATATATATATATATATATAATATATATATATATAGCGATTTTATATATATATATATATATATAAAGACTATAAATAATTGATTATATTACTTACCAAAACAATTTTATATATGCAATAATATAGGTATATATTATAATGAGTTGAGGCTCTAATCACAAGGCATATAAAACACGTTGAGTAAGTTTATATATATAATTACATTATGAACAATCAGAAGATGAAGTGAACTAATATATATATATCATATATATATATCTGTAAAGGCAGAGATTTATGAATATATATATATGCATAGGACAAGGCAACATACAGGGGGTGCCAATGAACATATATGTAATTATAGGATTTACGCAACACTGCACTAATATATATACTTAGATATATAGGAGTTTATATACATGAATGGAAGAATGCAACAGATCATTTATATAGAAGAGGTGTGTGCGTGGATAATGGTGGTGGAGGAGGGCTGTATTCACTAGTAAGGTTCTAAGGTTTGAGGGGACCCTGGTGGAAATCATCGCACCATAGCCAGTGCTCTCTAACTTCTCGTCCCTTCGGTCAGGACTTTAAATAATTGATTAGATAGGTTAGTACGTCCAACAATCATTTTGAGTATAAGTTCCAGGTGTGGTCCAGGAGCCACACCTCTCTCTCTTAATTCGCATGCCGGCTAATTGCCTCTGGCCATACTTAATCTCCTCAATTGTTCTAAAAACAAAAACATGGGGAAAAGGAAATTATAACAGAGTGCCGTTAACAGGTTTATGGGGTGGCCAAATTCCTTTCACTCTTCCAGGCAGTCTAATCACAAGGCATTGCAAGCTTTAAACACTTAGATGCTTTGGGAAGATTAGTAAGTTTAAGAATATATATATATTACATTAAATATACAATCAGAAGATGAAGTGGACTAATCAGGCAGGTAAGGTCTGAGTACTTAATTATTCTAACTAGGATCAAGGAGTTCCTTTGAAGGTATATCCGTTGGTGTGACAAAACAAGGGAAATCTATAACAAACAGTGGTTCTAAAGGCCTCCAGATTTCCCCTTCATGTGTATGAGGGAAAGATTTATAAATGAGAGGGCCAGTAAGGACATAGAGAGCGGCTAGTAGTAAAATATCAACATTGAATTAGGACAAGGCAACACAGGGAGTTTTGTCACATTCCACCTCCAGTCGGTTTCGTGCTTTGGGCTTGATTGTGAGTAAAGTAGAAAATGCCTTAGGTTATGAACAGAATGAGGATTTTATGTATGTGCTCAGTTGAAACACAGGCATTTACCAACACTTCAAGATCTTGTGCAGGAAAGTCCAGCAGAAGAATGCTGGTCCAAGAACTCATTTTAGGGACAAATGACATATAAATAGGAAGTTTAGTGTTGACACCAGGGAAAAGCAGTGTGATCAACTGAATGGAAGAACCTTTGCAACAGATCACTTTACCTTTTTCATTTGTTTTCCCCAAAGTTGTAGGTGGCATTGAGTCCGTGGATAATGGTGGTGGAGGAGGGCTCAGCAAGGCCATTTTCACTAATTCCTTGTTGAAAGACAGCAGGTCCTACTTTGTTGGGACCACTGGTCAAAGACCCGCGCCAGCAGTTCCCTTTTGAAAGCCATCGCACTCTGAAATAAAAGAGTGTGTGGTTGGCATCCATGTCCCGGCAGAGTTCGTGAAAGAGGCGAGTGGGCATCTCACATAGTGCAATGTTTAGATGGCTCTGGGACTGTCTTTTGGGGAGACTTCTCTATGGATCATGTCCCTGCTTCTGTCAGGCCTTTTAAGACCAAACCCCTTCCAGTTTGGGTCAGGTCCCGATTTGAAATCTGCTGCCAATACATCAACTGCCTTTGTTGTCAGATGGGGTTAGTGTTGTGCTGTGACATCCGTGACTCATCATTTGTGACACCACATTTTCCTTTATAGTCAATTCATTTCTTGTGGTCCAGATTTGTGTGCCTCCTAACACAAGCCTCACACTGTCAATGATATATGGTTTCAACCTTTCACCAATCGTGTGGGGTTTCTTTTCTTGGCCACCTGAAGGGCAATCACTGAATTCTATGCTGCCTCTCCCAGATTCATCCATCTTCATCCTCTTCAAACCTCACAGCCTTTCGTGGATGAGCAAGACAAAAGCTCCCAGTTGGAAAGGTTTCATGTTGCGAAAAGAGAAAGTGTTTTCAAACACACAAAACTGAGGAGTGCCGTTACAAGATTTGAAGGGGTGGTCCAAACATCTTTACACTCTTCTCTGACATTTGAAATCAGGCAGTGCAAAGCATATCAATTGGGAGAAAAATTAAACATGACATGTTTTAGAAATAATAAAAATTTTCCATTTCGCCCTCCCAAATTAAAATAAGTGTTAAATAAACTTCTCATAAAGATGCTTTGAAGATTAGATAAAACATCTCTTGAGTATTACCAATCTCACAAACATAAAAATATCTATATAATAATAATAATAATATAATAATATAATAATAATATATCATATAGTTATATATATATAATATATACCATGTATATATATATATGCTCCCTGCTAACTGAAAATGTGAGCCTGGGAGTACTTATTTGATTCATGGAACGTGAGCAATGGATGAATGCAAGGAGTTCCTTTTATTTATTACACATCTGATAAAATCAATATTAGGAGGTAGTGTAATTCTGGATAGTAGACAAAACAAGGGGAAATCTATGGGAACCACTGGCTTAGGGCCTTCTCCATGTGAGGGAAATTACTTAAACTCAGGGTTCTCTTAACTAACTATATTTACATATCAAACACAGATCAGAAGAATGACAAATTACTGGCAGGTAATAGTAAGGGCCTGCTAAAATAATGAATCCTATGCAGAATAAATATTCTACTCTGACGACGTCTTCATAACAGGAACATCGCAGGTGAGGGGATAGAAGGGGGACTACACATGGATGGAGCCTAGAGATTCCACAGTCGAGCCTATCTGCAAATATATGCAAGACGGTTACTTGCAATAATGATAAGACGCTCAAACGGAACTGAGGAATGCACAGATGGTGCCGAATAACTCAGTTCAACAAAAATGCATAATTATGTTAACACTGAATGCTCTAACACAAATTACTGAAGGTGATCGCACAATGGAAAATAAAAGAAATATCAGGCAGAGAAATAACATGACTGGCTAAAGAACATTATTCCTGCACATTACCTTCATCAAGGTGACGTTGTTCTTGTTGATAAGGCGCTGGCGATGAAGGAGGGAATTAAAATGCCACTACAAAAGTATACTGGGTCGAGCCCCAGGGTCAAAATGTCAAAGATTCAAAAGGGTAGCCAAGGGGAGGACATCGTGTCCTGAGAGTTCTCTCTCACAATTTCTCTTCCAGTGTCTATATATGACCTCTTCCAGGTGGCGCAAAGGTCAATCTTCGTCATGTTTCTATAATGTCGACTGCATGGCGTCAGTCAACCCAACTTTCTCTTTTTGGCTCCTCCCTTGCCTTGCTGGATGCAGAGAAGGTCCAATGGTCAGCTAGAATTAGGCCTAAAAGCAGTCACTTTGAACAGAGAGGGAGGGGTTAGGCTTACCATTTTGGGGAATGGAAGAGAGAGTTTATGAAGGGGTGAGTTGAAACCACAGTTCTAGTAATTAAGTAATTTTTATTCCTTTCTCATTTAGATTGCAAATGTAAAAACGGGTTAGGTTGCGAGACAAGAGGTCCCATCCATCGCACCTCCCCAACCAAGTTAGCATTCACACCCTAGATTGGGTGAGAATGATTACCCACAAGCAAACTCACTTAAATACTTTACTTTACTTCTCTCTCATTTCCCTTTGGTGCCTTATAATTTAACGTAATCTTCTGCATAGCAATTAATTTCAAGAGGCAAACAACACTGTGACATTTATGTTAACACAGAATAAATATTTGCTACTAGAAATGACATATTTTTATCATTAAGTTCCTATTACGTTAAGGCAGGGTTACTCGGAATATTTTCCACATCATAATAGTATAGTTAAAACAATGAATTAATACTAGGTTAATTCTAGAGATACTTCATGCACTCTTAATAAAATCAATTACGAATTTTGCACACATGCAGTTAGTCTGCCTTGAAGAGGCGTTACAATAAGGTAAACGTGGCCTCGGTTAGGTGTTTCCACAATACTTGAGCAATGGCTCAGTGCCATTCGGGCACTATAAACACAAGGTCGCCAGTCTGAGACTCGAGATTTATTACAGAGATTCACAAAGAGAAAAGATGACAGATACAGAGTAATCAATGATGGTGAAATAAAGATGACAATTAAATATGCCAAATTTACATTCCTTAGCCTATGGAAGACAGCTAGGATTATTTCTCAGTCCAAGAAGGCCGCAAGGGTAGCCAGAGGGCGCGAGCCTCGGCGGGATCATTGCCAGCATCTGCGATAGTGGCACTGTGCCAAGTTGGCACTCGTATAATAATAACTAATGGCGATAGTTTAAGAGGTGCAAAATAATGAGCAGGAGGAAAGGTACTGCTACTTTATTCAGAATGCAGGCCGCTTATAAAGCGCCGTGCAGGCGTCACACAGCGGAATACAACAGAATTTCGGTGACCTGAGGTCAATTACTCTCGGCAATAATTACGGTGGATAAATACAAGTAATTTAAAAAGTGAGTTGACAAGGATCGACATAATAACATTCTAACACATGTGCAAAAGAAGCAGATACAAATGAATGAGTAATAAATACAAATTTATATAGGAAAAATATCATAGTTTAAATTCATCATGCTGTGGTAGGCATGAGAGGGAGGTCATAGGACCTATACAGTTGGCATATCTGTTAATGGCACTCTGCATGGGCAGAAGGGATTAACGTAAAATTGGGGCCTTGGTAAGGCATAAAATAAATGTGAGTAATATTTAAAAGTAAGGAAGGGGAATGTTAAAGGAAAAGAATAAGGGACAGAGTTATAAAGGAAATAAATAGGGGAAGAGCCCTGACATCCTCGTCTGGATAGAGGTGCCAAAGTCTTCGTAGGATAAATGGATGGCATTGTGCCATTTTGGCACGGGTGCCAGGAGAGCTCAGGGCTCTCCTTAAGCTACCTGGACTTATCCACTCTCGTGGTATTTGCTCCACAGACCTCTCTTACTTTGATGGTTTGTCTTGGTCGGGGAATCAGTGGAACCGAGCCCGGAGGGCATTTGAGTGCCACCTGTGTCAGCTTCCTTGACGGCTAATGCAGGGGCCTTCTTTACAAGCTCTACCACAATCCATCACATTTCCTTGAGTTCATCGGCCATTTGAGACATGGCAGAATCCTTACTCACTGTTGTGTGTGCGGCGGAATGAGACAGAGAGGAGGCGGTCATGGGGGGCGTGAGAGGCTCACAGGTAAGAATGACCAGCTCAGGCACAAGTTGCGAGACCACACCTTTGGGTGAGCTTCCACTGTGGTCGGGAGGATCTGTCTCCCTTACCAGCATTGGTAGAGGAGCCAAGCTGGGAGAAGAGAGGGGACCTGGACTGGGATCTCTGGAATGGAGATCAGGGACGTGCTCTGGCATTGGCACTAAGTTAGGGCCAGGCACTAATGATCGATTTGGAATTTGCTCGTCGTTCGGGACGGACAGAGCTTGGTACTGCTCAGTACACCCAAGTGACACTGGCAGAGATTGTGAATCAAGAGTAGGATCTCCTGGAGGGGGATCTACTTGGGGCCCTGGCACTGACACTGGGGCAGGACTGGCACTGGAATGGATCAGGAATTGATCTTGGTGGAGGGGACCACTGCACATTGCACTCAGGTGGCACTGCCAGTGGAACGAAATCAGGAGTTTGAATTTTACTCGTCCCTAATAAATGTTTTGGTTGATCTGGACCCCTGGATTGCTCTAACTTAGATAGGGACTGGAAGTCCTGTCCCAGGAGGATGTCGTAACCTCCAGGAATGTATCTGGCGATGGCGGGGTAGCAAATTTCAGATCTATGAGGTCTCGTGATCCTCAACTTGACGGTATGAAGTATCATTTTGAAGTGATTGATACCCTCAATCATGACGAGTTTACGTCTGTTGATAATAGCTCCTCAGGGAACTTTGTCTTCCATAATGAGGGACATTTGTGCACCAGAATCATCAAATGTTTTTGACCTGGCCAGGGCAGGCGTACTCGATTTATTAATATTAGGGCATTTTATCCATTGGGCAGAGTGCCCATAGACCTTGCAAGCCGGGCAGTAAGTCCGGCTATAATCTTTACCTGGACCTGTCCCATAGGAGGAAGCAGGCCCTTTACCCTTTGTCCAACCCAGGTGTGGCTCAGGGTGTTGTCCCGTTTGAGGACGCAGAGGGTTTTCTGGTTGATTCTCAGCCTTCAAGTGGTACTGTTCAGTGTTCTTATGGGGTACCCTTTTCTTGTGAGGTTGCTAGGAGTTGGTCGAGGCAGGCGAGGAGGGATATAATTTCTGGCCATGGGAACTAAGATGGGGATGATGTGTATCCTATATGTCAACCCAAAGAGCAGTACTCGAACACTGTCTTAGGCGCCTTATCGCACAAATGAGTGGCGAGAGCTGGCGGGGGATAAAATAAGAAAACCTTGAGCTGGAAAAGTTCAAGGACTTCCTCCACACTAGTGGCTTTCAGAGATTCTAGCCACCGTTTTAGGGCCTGGGTCTTCTTGAAGATCCACTCAGACCAGGTTTGGCCTGATTCCTTGGGCATAGCTCTCCACCTTTTCCTCCAACTTTCGGGAGTTATTTCACAAGCCTTTATGACAGCTTGGCGGACAAGGGCAAGATTTCCTTGATCCTCAGGGGGGAGAGCATTGAATGCAATGGCACCCTTCCCTTCAAGGTACCTTCCTAGGATCAGAGACACTTATGCAGTAGAGGGCTTATAGGTCATCAGGACCCTTTCAACATGATCGAGCCAGGCTTCAGGCTCGGCTTCATCCCAGTCTCTGATGAGGGTTGAGTGAGGAGAGGGTGTGGATGTGTTGCGCATGTCATAAGCTACCATTGCAAGCTGATGAGCTCTTTCTTCTTCCCTCTTCTGTCTTTCTGCCTCTTCTCGTTTCTCCTGGGCTATTCTTTCTTTCTCCTTCTCCTGTCTTTCTGCCTCTTCTTGTTTCTCCTGGGCTATTCTTTCCTTCTCCTGTCTTTCTGCCTCTTCTTGTTTCTCCTGGGCTATTCCTTCCTTCTCCTGTCTTTCTGCCTCTTCTTGTTTCTCCTGGGCTATTCTTTCCTTCTCCTGTCTTTCTGTCTTTCTTCTCTGTTTCTCCTGGGCTATTCTTTCTTGTTTTTCTCCTTCTCCTGTCTTTCTGCCTCTTCTTGTTTCTCCTGAGCTATTCTTTCCTTCTCCTGTCTTTCTGCCTCTTCTTGTTTCTCCTGAGCTATTCTTTCCTTCTCCTTCTCCTGTCTTTCTGCCTCTTCTTGTTTCTCCTGGGCTATTCTTTCTTTCTCCTTCTCCTGTCTTTCTGCCTCTTCTTGTTTCTCTGGCTATTCTTTCTTTTCCTTCTCCTGTCTTTCTGCCTCTTCTTGTTTCTCCTGGGCTATTCTTTCTTTTCCTTCTCCTGTCTTTCTGCCTCTTCTTGTTTCTCCTGGGCTATTCTTTCTTTCTCCTTCTCTGTCTTTCTGCCTCTTCTTGTTTCTCCTGGGCTCCTGTCTTTCTGCCTTTCTTTCTCCTTCTCCTTGTCTTTCTGCCTCTTCTTGTTTCTCCTGGGCTATTCTTTTCTCTTCTCCTGTCTTTCTGCCTATTCTCTGTTTCTCTTGAGCTGCCTCTTCTTGTTTCTCCTTCTCTTTGTCTCTTTCTGCCTCTTCTTGTTTCTCCTGGGCTATTCTTTCCTTCTTTTCTCCTTCTCTTGTCTTTCTGCCTCTTCTTGTTTCTCCTGAGCTATTCTTTCCTTCTCCTGTCTTTCTCTTTCTTGTTTCTCTGGGCCTTCTCTTCTGTCTTTCTGCCTCTTCTTGTTTCTCCTGAGCTATTCTTTCTTTATCCTTCTCTTGTCTTTCTGCCTCTTCTTGTTTCTCTTGGGCTATTCTTTCTTTCTCCTTCTCTCTTGTCTTTCTGCCTCTTCTCCTGTTTCTCCTGGGCTATTCTTTCTTTCTCCTTCTCCTGTCTTTCTGCCTCTTCTTGTTTCTCTTGGGCTATTCTTTCTTCTCTGTCTTTCTGCCTCTTCTTGTTTCTTTCTATTCCTTCCTTCTCCTGTCTTTCTCTTCTTGTTTCTTCTTTCTTTCTCCTTCTCTTGTCTTTCTGCCTCTTCTTGTTTCTCCTGGGCTATTCCTTCCTTCTCCTGTCTTTCTGCCTCTTCTTGTTTCTCCTGGGCTATTCTTTCCTTCTCCTGTCTTTCTGCCTCTTCTTGTTTCTCCTGGGCTATTCTTTCTTTCTCCTTCTCCTGTCTTTCTGCCTCTTCTTGTTTCTCCTGGGCTATTCTTTCTTTCTTTCTCCTTCTCTTGTTTCTTTCTGCCTCTTCTGTCTTTCTCCTCTTCTTGTTTCTTTCTTTCTCCTTCTCCTGTCTTTCTGCCTCTTCTTGTTTCTCCAGCTCTTTCTTTCTTTTCCTTCTCTTGTCTTTCTGCCTCTTCTTGTTTCTCCTGGGCTATTCTTTCTTTCTCCTTCTCCTGTCTTTCTGCCTCTTCTTGTTTCTCCTGGGCTATTCTTTCTTTCTCCTGCCTCTTCTTGTCTTTCTGCCTCTTCTTGTTTCTCCTGGGCTATTGTTTCCTTCCCTTCTCCTGTCTTTCTGCCTCTTCTTGTTTCTCCTGGGCTATTCTTTCTTTCTCTGTCTTTCTGCCTCTTCTTGTTTCTCCTGGCTATTCTTTCTTTCTCCTTCTCCTGTCTTTCTGCCTCTTCTTGTTTCTCCTGGCTATTCTTTCTTTTCCTTCTCCTGTCTTTCTGCCTCTTCTTGTTTCTCTTCTTGGGCTATTCTTTCCTTCTTCTCCTGTCTTTCTGCCTCTTCTTTGTTTCTCCTGGGCTATTCTTTCTTTCTCCTTCTCTCTGTCTTTCTGCCTCTTCTTGTTTCTCTCTGGTTTCTCCTTCTTTCTTTTCCTTCTCTTGTCTTTCTGCCTCTTCTTGTTTCTCCTGGGCTATTCTTCTTTCTGTCTTTCTCTCTTCTCTTGTCTTTCTGCCTCTTCTTGTTTCTCCTGGGCTATTCTTTCTTTCCTTCTCTTGTCTTTCTGCCTCTTCTTGTTTCTCCTGGGCTATTCTTTCTTTCCTTCTCTTGTCTTGTTTTCTGCTATTCCTTCTTCTCTGTTGTTTCTCCTTCTTATTCTTTCTTTCTCCTTCTCCTGTCTTTCTGCCTCTTCTTGTTTCTCCTGGGCTATTCTTTCCTTCTCCTTCTTTTGCCTCCTTCTCCTGTCTTTCTGCCTCTTCTTGTTTCTCCTGGGCTATTCTTTCTTTCTCCTTCTCCTGTCTTTCTGCCTCTTCTTGTTTCTCCTGGAGCTATTCTTTCCTTCTCCTGGCTTGTTATTCTTTCTTTCTCCTTCTCCTGTCTTTCTGCCTCTTCTTGTTTCTCCTGGGCTATTCTTTCTTTTCTCTCTTGTCTTTCTGCCTCTTCTTGTTTCTCCTGGGCTATTCTTTCTTTCTGTCTCTCTTGTCTTTCTGCCTCTTCTTGTTTCTCCTGGCTATTCTTGTTTTCTTTCTCCCCTTCTCCTGTCTTTCTGCCTCTTCTTGTTTCTCCTGGGCTATTCTTCTTTTCTTTCTCCTTCTCCTTGTCTTTCTGCCTCTTCTTTGTTTCTCCTCTTCTTATTCTTCTCCTGGGCTATTCTTCCTTCTCCTGTCTTTCTGCCTCTTCTTGTTTCTCCTGGGCTATTCTTTCTTTCCTGTCTTTCTCTTGTCTTTCTGCCTCTTCTCCTGTCTTTTCTCCTGGGCTATTCTTTCTTTTCCTTCTCCTGTCTTTCTTGTTTCTCCCTATTCTTCTCTGTCTTCTCTCCTGGGCTATGGGCTTTCTTTTCCTTCTCCTGTCTTTCTGCCTCTTCTTCTTGTTTCTCCTGGGCTCTTCTTTCTTTCTCCTCTCCTGTCTTTCTGCTTTCTCTTCTTTTTTTCTCCTGGGCTATTCCTTCCTTCTCCTGTCTTTCTGCCTCTTCTTGTTTCTCCTGGGCTGCCTCTTCTTTCTTTCTTTCTTCTCTCCTGTCTTTCTGCCTCTTCTTGTTTCTCCTGGGCTATTCTTTCTTTCTCCTTCTCTTGTCTTTCTGCCTCTTCTTGTTTCTCCTGGGCTATTCTTTCTTTCTCCTTCTCTTGTCTTTCTGCCTCTTCTCTTGTTTCTCTTGGGCTATTCTCTTTCTTTCTCCTTCTTCTTGTCTTTCTGCCTTCCTTCTCTCTTTGTTTCTCCTGGGCTATTCTTTCTTTTCCTTCTCTTGTCTTTCTGCCTCTTCTTGTTTCTCCTGGGGTATTCTTTCTTTTCCTCCTTCTCTTGTCTTTCTGCTATTCTTCTTCTTGTTTCTCCTGGCTATTCTTTCTTTCTCCTCTCTTGTCTTTCTGCCTCTTCTTGTTTCTCCTGGGCTATTCTTTCTTTCTCCTGTCTTTCTGCCTCTTCTCCTGTTTCTCCTGGGCTATTCTTTCTTTCTCCTTCTCTGTCTTTCTGCCTCTTCTTGTTTCTCCTGGGCTATTCTTTCTTTCTCCTTTCTCCTGTCTTTCTGCCTCTTCTGTGTTTCTCCTGGGCTTGTTTTTCTTTCTTTCTCCTTCTCCTGTCTTTCTGCCTCTTCTTGTTTCTCCTGGGCTATTCTTTCTTTATCCTTCTCCTGTCTTTCTGCCTCTTCTCTTGTTTCTCCTGGGCTATTCTTTCTTTCTCCTTCTCTGTCTTTCTGCCTCTTCTTGTTTCTCCTGGGCTATTCTTTCTTTCTTCCTTCTCTTGTCTTTCTGCCTCTTCTTGTTTCTCCTGGGCTATTCTTTTTCCTTCCTTCTCCTGTCTTTCTGCCTCTTCTTGTTTCTCCTGGGCTATTCCTTCTTTCTCTCTTGTCTTTTCTGCCTCTTCTTGTTTCTCCTGGGCTATTCTTTCTTTCTCCTCTCTGTCTTTCTGCCTCTTCTTGTTTCTCCTGGGCTATTCTTTTCTTTCTTTCTCTTCTTGTCTTTCTGCCTCTTCTCTTGTCTTTTTCTCCTGGGCTATTCTTGTTTCTCTTTTCTCCTTCTCCTGTCTTTCTGCCTCTTCTTGTTTCTCTCCTGGGCTATTCCTTCCTTCTCCTGTCTTTCTGCCTCTTCTTGTTTCTCCTGGGCTATTCTTTCTTTTCCTTCTCCTGTCTTTCTGCCTCTTCTTGATTCTATTCTTTTTCTTTCTCCTCTTCTTGTTTCTCCTGTCTTTCTGCCTCTTCTTGTTTCTCCTGGGCTATTCTTTCTTTTCCTTCTCCTGTCTTTCTGCCTCTTCTTGTTTCTCCTGGGCTATTCTTTCTTTTCCTTCTCTGTCTTTCTGCCTCTTCTCGTTTCTCCTGGCTATTCCTTTCTGGGCCCTTCTCCTGTCTTTCTGCCTCTTCTTGTTTCTCCTGGGCTATTCTTGTCTTTCTCTCTTCTTCTCTGGGCTGTCTTTCTGCCTCTTCTTGTTTCTCCTGGGCTATTCTTTCTTTCTCCTTCTCCTTGTTTTCTGCCTCTTCTTTGTTTCTCCTGGCTCTTCTTTCTCTTTTCTCCTTCTCCTGTCTTTCTGCCTCTTCTTGTTTCTCCTGGGCTATTCTTTCTTTCTTCTTCTCCTGTCTTTCTGCCTCTTCTTGTTTCTCCTGGGCTATTCTTTCTTTTCCTTCTTCTTTCTTTTTCTTCTCTTGTCTTTCTGCCTCTTCTTGTTCTCTCCTGGGCTCTTCTTGTTTCTCCTTCTTCTCCTGTCTTTCTGCCTCTTCTTGTTTCTCCTGGGCTATTCTTTCTTTCTCCCTTCTCCTGTCTTTCTGCCTCTTCTTGTTTCTCCTGAGCTATTCTTTCTTTCCTTCTCTTGTCTTTCTGCCTCTTCTTCTTGTTTCTCCTGAGCTCTTTCTTTTTCTTTCTCCTTCTCCTGTCTTTCTGCCTCTTCTTGTTTCTCCTGGGCTATTCTTTCTTTCTCCTTCTCCTGTCTTTCTGCCTCTTCTTGTTTCTCCTGGGCTATTCTTTCCTTCTCCTGTCTTTCTGCCTCTTCTTGTTTCTCCTGGGCTATTCCTTCCTTCTCCTGTCTTTCTGCCTCTTCTTGTTTCTCCTGGGCTATTCTTTCCTTCTCCTGTCTTTCTGCCTCTTCTTGTTTCTCCTGGGCTATTCTTTCCTTCTCCTGTCTTTCTGCCTCTTCTTGTTTCTCCTGGGCTATTCTTTCCTTCTCCTGTCTTTCTGCCTCTTCTTGTTTCTCCTGGGCTATTCTTTCCTTCTCCTGTCTTTCTGCCTCTTCTTGTTTTCTCTGGGCTATTCTTCTTTCTTCTCCTTCTCTGTCTTTCTGCCTCTTCTTGTTTCTCCTGGGCTATTCTTTCTTTCTCCCTGTCTTTCTGCCTCTTCTTCTTGTTTCTCCTGGGCTATTCTTTCTTTCCTTCCTTCTCTTGTCTTTCTGCCTCTTCTTGTTTCTCCTGGGCTATTATTCTTTCTCCTTCTCCTGTCTTTCTGCCTCTTCTTGTTTCTCCTGGGCTATTCTTTCTTTCTCCCTGTCTTTCTGCCTCTTCTTGTTTCTCCTGGGCTATTCTTTCTTTCTCCTTCTCCTGTCTTTCTGCCTCTTCTTGTTTCTCCTGGGCTCCTGTCTTTCTGCCTCTTTTCTTTCTCTGGGCCTTTCCTTCTCCTGTCTTTCTGCCTCTTCTTGTTTCGTTTCTCCTGTCTTTCTGGCTCTTCTTTCTTTCTTCCCTTCTCCTGTCTTTCTGCCTCTTCTTGTTTCTCCTGGGCTATTCCTTCCTTCTCCTGTCTTTCTGCCTCTTCTTGTTTCTCCTGGCCTCTTCTTGCTGGGCTTCTTTCTTTCTCCTTCTCCTGTCTTTCTGCTCTTCTTGTTTCTCCTGGGCTATTCTTTCTTTCTCCTTCTCCTGTCTTTCTGCCTCTTCTTGTTTCTCTGGGCTATTCTTTCTTTCTCCTTCTCTTGTCTTTCTGCCTCTTCTTGTTTCTCCTGGGTCTATTCTTTCTTTCTCCTTCTCCTGTCTTTCTGCCTCTTCTTGTTTCTCCTGGGCTATTCTTTCTTTCTCTTCTCTCTGTCTTTCTGCCTCTTCTTGTTTCTCTGGGCTATTCTTTCTTTCTCCTTCTCCTGTCTTTCTGCCTCTTCTTGTTTCTCCTGGGCTATTCTTGTTTTTCTTTCTCCTTCTCCTGTCTTTCTGCCTCTTCTTGTTTCTCCTGGGCTATTCTTTCCTTCTCCTGTCTTTCTGCCTCTTCTTGTTTCTCCTGGGCTATTCTTTCTTTCTCCTTCTCCTGTCTTTCTGCCTCTTCTTGTTTCTCCTGGGCTATTCTTTCTTTCTCCTTCTCTTGTCTTTCTGCCTCTTCTTGTTTCTCCTGGGCAATTCTTTCTTTCTCCTTCTCTTGTCTTTCTGCCTCTTCTTGTTTCTCCTGGGCTATTTCTTGTTTTCTTTTCCTTCTTGTCTTTCTGCCTCTTCTTGTTTCTCCTGGGCTATTCTTTCCTTCTCCTGTCTTTCTGCCTCTTCTTGTTTCTCTTTCTCCTTCTCCTGTCTTTCTGCCTCTTCTTGTTTCTCCTGGGCTATTCTTTCCTTTCCTTCCTTCTCCTGTCTTTCTGCCTCTTCTTGTTTCTCCTGGCTATTCTTTCTTTCTTCTCCTGTCTTTCTGCCTCTTCTTGTTTCTGTTTCTCCTGGCCTATTCTTTCTTTCTCCTTCTCCTGTCTTTCTGCCTCTTCTTGTTTCTCCTGGGGCTATTCTTTCTTTCTCCTTCTCCTGTCTTTCTGCCTCTTCTTGTTTCTCCTTCTCCTGGGCTATTCTTTCTTTCTCCTTCTCCTGTCTTTCTGCCTCTTCTTGTTTCTCCTGCTCTTCTTTCCCTTCTCCTGGCTATTCTTTCTTTCTCCTTCTCTTGTCTTTCTGCCTCTTCTTGTTTCTCCTGGGCTATTCTTTCTTTCTCCTTCTCCTGTCTTGTTTTCTGCCTCTTCTCTGTTTCTCCTGGGCTATTCTTTCTTTCTCCTTCTCCTGTCTTTCTGCCTCTTCTTGTTTCTCCTGGGCTCTTCTTTCTCCTGGGCTTTCTCCTTCTCCTGTCTTTCTGCCTCTTCTTGTTTCTCCTGGGCTTTCTTTCTCCCTCCTGTCTTTCTGCCTCTTCTTGTTTCTCCTGGGCTATTTTCTTTCCTTCTCCTGTCTTTCTGCCTCTTCTTGTTCTTGTTTCTCCTGGGCTATTCTTTCTTTTCTCCTTCTCTGTCTTTCTGCCTCTTCTTGTTTCTCCTGGGCTATTCTTTCTTTCTCCTTCTCCTGTCTTTCTGCCTCTTCTTGTTTCTCCTGGGCTATTCCTTCCTTCTCCTGTCTTTCTGCCTCTTCTTGTTTCTCCTGGGCTATTCTTTCTTTCTCCTTCTCCTGTCTTTCTGCCTCTTCTTGTTTCTCCTGGGCTATTCCTTCCTTCTCTTGTCTTTCTGCCTCTTCTCGTTTCTCTTGGGCTATTCTTTCTTTCTCCTTCTCTTGTCTTTCTGCCTCTTCTCGTTTCTCCTGGGCTATTCTTTCTTTCTCCTTCTCTTGTCTTTCTGCCTCTTCTCGTTTCTCCTGGGCTATTCTTTCTTTCTCCTTCTCCTGTCTTTCTGCCTCTTCTCGTTTCTCCTGGGCTATTCTTTCCTTCTCCTGTCTTTTTCTTCTTCCTTCTCCTTGTCTTTCTGCCTCTTCTTGTTTCTCCTGGGCTATTCTTTCCTTTCCTCCTTCTCTTCTTGTTTTTTCTGCCTTCTTCTCTGTTTCTCCTGGGCTATTCTTTCTTTCTCCCTTTCTCCTGTCTTTCTGCCTCTTCTTGTTTCTCCTGGGCTATTCTTTCTTTCTCCCTCTCCTGTCTTTCTGCCTCTTCTTGTTTCTCCTGGGCTATTCTTTCTTTCTCCTTGTTTCTCCTGTCTTTCTGCCTCTTCTTGTTTCTCCTGGGCTATTCTTTTCTTTCTCCTTCTCTGTCTTTCTGCCTCTTCTTGTTTCTCCTGGGCTATTCTTTCCTTTCTCCTTCTCTTGTCTTTCTGCCTCTTCTTGTCTTTTCTCCTGGGCTATTCTTTCTTTCTCCTTCTCTTGTCTTTCTGCCTCTTCTTGTTTCTCCTGGGCTATTCTTTCTTTCTCCTTCTCTTGTCTTTCTGCCTCTTCTTGTTTCTCCTCTTCTTTGGGCTTTCTTTTCCTTCTCCTGTCTTCCTGCCTCTTCTTGTTTCACCTGGGCTATTCTTTCTTTCTCCTTCTCCTGTCTTTCTGCCTCTTCTTGTTTCTCCTGGGCTATTCTTTCTTTCTCCTTCTCCTGTCTTTCTGCCCCTTCTTGTTTCTCCTGGGCTATTCTTTCCTTCTCCTTCTCTTGTCTTTCTGCCTCTTCTCGTTTCTCCTGGGCTATTCTTTCTTTCTTCTTCTCCTGTCTTTCTGCCTCTTCTTGTTTCTCCTGGGCTATTCTTTCTTTCTCCTTCTCCTGTCTTTCTGCCTCTTCTTGTTTCTCCTGGGCTATTCCTTCTTTCTCCTGTCTTGTCTTTCTGCCTCTTCTTGTTTCTCCTGGGCTATTCTTTCCTCTCCTTCTCTTGTCTTTCTGCCTCTTCTTGTTTCTCCTGGGCTATTCTTTCTCTTTCTCTTTCTTCTCTTGTCTTTCTGCTTCTCTTCTTTCTGTTTCTCCTGGGCTATTCTTTCTTTCTCCTTGTTTCTCCTGTCTTTCTGCCTCTTCTTGTTTCTCCTGGGCTATTCTTTCTTTCTCCTTCTCCTGTCTTTCTGCCTCTTCTTGTTTCTCCTGGGCTATTCCTTCCTTCTCCTGTCTTTCTGCCTCTTCTTGTTTCTCCTGGGCTATTCCTTCCTTCTCCTGTCTTTCTGCCTCTTCTTGTTTCTCCTGGGCTATTCCTTCCTTCTCCCTCTCCTGTCTTTCTGCCTCTTCTTGTTTCTCCTGGGCTATTCTTTCTTTCTCCTTCTCCTGTCTTTCTGCCTCTTCTTGTTTCTCCTGGGCTATTCTTTCTTTCTCCTTCTCCTGTCTTTCTGCCTCTTCTTGTTTCTCCTGGGCTATTCTTTCTTTCTCCTTCTCTTGTCTTTCTGTCTTCTCGTTTCTCCTGGCCATTCTTTCTTTCTCCTTCTCCTGTCTTTCTGCCTCTTCTTGTTTCTCCTGGGCTATTCTTTCTTTCTCCTTCTCTTGTCTTTCTGCCTCTTCTTGTTTCTCCTGGGCTATTCTTTCTTTCTCCTTCTCTTGTCTTTCTGCCTCTTCTCTGTCTTTTCTCCTGGGCTATTCTTTCTTTCTTTCTTTCCTTCTTCTTGTCTTTCTCCTTCTCTTGTCTTTCTGCCTCTTCTTGTTTCTCCTGGGCTATTCTTTCTTTCTCCTTCTCTTGTCTTTCTGCCTCTTCTTGTTTCTCCTGGGCTATTCTTTCTTTCTCCTTCTCTTGTCTTTCTGCCTCTTCTTGTTTCTCCTGGGCTATTCTTTCTCCTTCTCCTTCTCTTGTTTCTCTGCCTCTTCTCCTGTCTTTCTCTCTCTTCTTGTTTCTCCTGGGCTATTCTTCCTTCTCTTGTCTTTCTGCCTCTTCTTGTTTCTCCTGGGCTATTCTTTCTTTCTCCTTCTCTTGTCTTTCTGCCTCTTCTTGTTTCTTGTTTCTCCTGAGCTCTTCTTGTTTTTCTTTCTCCTTCTCCTGTCTTTCTGCCTCTTCTTGTTTCTCCTGGCTATTCTTTCCTTCTCTTCTTTCTTCTTTCTCCTATTCTTTCTCTCCTGTCTTTCTGCCTCTTCTTGTTTCTCCTGGGCTATTCTTTCCTTTCTCTTGTTTCTCTGGGCTCTTCTCTGTCTCTTCTTGTTTCTGCTATTCCTTCCTTCTCCTGTCTTTCTGCCTCTTCTTGTTTCTCCTGGGCTATTCTTTCTTTTCTCCTTCTCCTGTCTTTCTGCCTCTTCTTGTTTCTCCTGGGCTATTCTTTCTTTCTCCTTTCTTGTCTTTCTGCCTCTTCTTGTTTCTCGCTTTCTTTGTTTCTCCTGGGCTATTCTTTCTTTCTTCCTTCTCCTGTCTTTCTGCCTCTTCTTGTTTCTCCTGGGCTATTCTTTCCTTCTCCTGTCTTTCTGCCTCTTCTTGTTTCTCCTGGGCTATTCTTTCTTTCTCCTTCTCCTGTCTTTCTGCCTCTTCTTGTTTCTCCTGGGCTATTCTTTCTTTCTCCTTCTCTTGTCTTTCTGCCTCTTCTTGTTTCTCCTGGGCTATTCTTTCTTTCTCCTTCTCCTGTCTTTCTGCCTCTTCTCGTTTCTCCTGGGCTATTCTTTCTTTCTCCTTCTCCTGTCTTTCTGCCTCTTCTTGTTTCTCCTGGGCTATTCTTCCTTCTTTCTTTCTGCCTCTTCTTGTTTTTCCTGGGCTATTCTTTCCTCTCTGTCTTTCTGCCTCTTCTTGTTTCTCCTGGGCTCTTTCTGTCTTTCTGCCTCTTCTTGTTTCTCCTTCTCTTCCTGTCTTTCTGCCTCTTCTTGTTTCTCCTGGGCTATTCTTTCTTTCTGTCTTTCTCTCTTCTTGTCTTTCTGCTTCTCTTCTTGTTTCTCTGGGCTATTCTTTCTCTCCTCCTTCTCCTGTCTTTCTGCCTCTTCTTGTTTCTTGTTTCTCCCTGTGGCTATTCTTTCTTTCTCCTTCTCCTGTCTTTCTGCCTCTTCTTGTTTCTCCTGGGCTATTCTTTCTTTCTCCTTCTCCTGTCTTTCTGCCTCTTCTTGTTTCTCCTGGGCTATTCTTTCTTTCTCCTCTCCTGTCTTTCTGCCTGTTCTTGTTTCTGTTTCTCTCCTGGCTATTCTTTCTTTCTCCTTCTTCTTGTCTTTCTGCCTCTTCTCCTCTTGTTTCTCCTGTCTTTCTGGCTATTCTTTCTTTCCTTCTCCTGTCTTTCTGCCTCTTCTTGTTTCTCCTGGGCTATTTTTCTTTTCCTTCTCCTGTCTTTCTGCCTCTTCTTGTTTCTTGTCTTTCTGCCTCTTCTTGTTTCTCCTGGGCTATTCTTTTCCTTCTCCTGTCTTTCTGCCTCTTCTTGTTTCTCCTGGAGCTATTCCTTCCTTCTCCTGTCTTTCTGCCTCTTCTTGTTTCTTCTTTCTCCTCCTGTCTTTCTGCCTCTTCTTGTTTCTCCTGGGCTCTTCCCTTCTCCTTCTTTCTCCTCTTCTTGTCTTTCTGCCTGCCTCTTCTTGTTTCTCCTGGGCTATTCTTTCTTTCTTCTTCTCCTGTCTTTCTGCCTCTTCTTGTTTCTCCTGGGCTATTCTTTCTTTTTTCTTCTCCTGTCTTCCTGCCTCTTCTTGTTTCTCCTGGGCTATTCTTTCTTTCTCCTTCTCCTGTCTTTCTGCCTCTTCTTGTTTCTCCTGGGCTATTCTTTCTTTCTCCTTCTCCTGTCTTTCTGCCTCTTTCTTGTTTCTCCTGGGCTATTCTTTCCTTTCTGTCTTTCTCCTTCTTGTTTCCTGCCTGTCTTTCTGCCTTCTTTTCTTTTTCTTTCCCTCTTTCTGCCTTTCTGCCTCTCTTTCTGCCTTGGCAACGTCTACTCTCTCTTGGACCCAATCCCCCAGGGCTTGTCCGGATAGTCCCATGCCCTTTCCAGCGGACATGTAGAATTTGAAGTCCTCATTTTGCTAGGCTATGGATGTCATAGACATCTTGAATTAACGCTTATATGGGCGTGACCTGTTAGAAATATGTCTGAAAAGACTCAGGTTGTCTGGAAGACTTAATCTTCAGGGTGTCTTGGAAGACTCAGGGTGTCTTGGAAGGACTCAGGGTGTCTCGAAAGACTCACGGTGTCCAAAAAGGACTCAGCGTGTCCCATAGGACTCAGGGTGTCCCAAAGGACTCAAGGTGTCCTGAAGGACTCAGGGTGTCCCAAAGGACTAAGGGTGTCTAGAAAGACTCAGGGTGTCCCAAAGGACTCAGGGTGCCCCAAAGGACTCAGGGTGTTCCAAAGGACTCAAGGTGTCCTGAAGGACTCAAGGTGTCCTGAAGGACTCAGGGTGTCCCAAAGGACTCAAGGTGTCCCGAAGGACTCAGGGTGTCCTGAAGGACTCAGGGTGTCTCGAAGGACTCTGGTGTTCCAAAGGACTAAGGGTGTTCCTAAGGACTCAGGGTGGCCTGAAGGACTCAGGGTGTCTTAGAAGGACTCAGGGTGCCTCGAAAGACTCACGGTGTCCCAAAGGACTCAGGGTGTCCCGAAGGACTCAGGGTGTCCCAAAGGACTAAGGGTGTCTCGAAAGACTCACGGTGTCCCAAAAGGACTCAGGGTGTCTTAGAAGGACTCAGGGTGTCTCGAAAGACTCACGGTGTCCCAAAGGACTCAGGGTGTCCGAAGGACTCAGGGTGTCCTGAAGGACTCAGGGTGTCCCGAACGACTCAGGGTGTCCCGAAGGACTCAGGGTATCCCGAAGGACTCAGGGTGTCCCAAAGGACTAAGGGGGTCTCGAAAGACTCACGGTGTCCCAAAAGGACTCAGTGTGTCTTAGAAGGACTCAGGGTGTCTCGAAAGACTCAGGGTGTCCCAAAGGACTCAGGGTGTCCCAAAGGACTAAGGGTGTCTCGAAAGACTCACGGTGTCCCAAAAGGACTCAGGGTGTCTTAGAAGGACTCAGGGTGTCTCGAAAGACTCACTGTGTCCCAAAGGACTCAGGGTGTCCCAAAGGACTCAGGGTGTCCCAAAGGACTCAGGGTGTCCTGAAGGACTCAGGGTGTCCCAAAGGACTAAGGGTGTCTCGAAAGACTCACGGTGTCCCAAAAGGACTCAGGGTGTCTTTGAAGGACTCGGGGTGTCTCGAAAGACGCACGGTGTCCCGAAGGACTCAGGGTGCCCAAAGGACTCAGGGAGTCCTGAAGGACTCAGGGTGTCCCAAAGGACTCAGGGTGTCCCGAAGGACTCAGGGTGTCCCGAAGGACTCAGGGTGTCCCAAAGGACTCTGGGTGTCCCAAAGGACTCAGGTTGTCCAGAAGGACTCAGGGTGTCCCGAAGGACTCAGGTGTTCCAAAGGACTCAAGGTGTCGCAAAGGACTCAGGGTGTCTTGGAGGGCTCAGGGTGTTCCAAAGGACACCCTTTCCGAAGTACTCAGGGTGTGCCAAAGGACTCAAGGTGTCCCGAAGGACTCAGGGTGTCTCAAAGGACTCAGGGTGCCCCCAAAGGACTCAGGGTGTCCCAAAGGACTCAAGGTGTCCCAAAGGACCCAGGGTGTCCTGAAGGACTAAGGTGTCCCGAAGGATTCAGAATGTCCCGAAGGACTCAGGTGTCCCAAAAGAATCAAGGTGTCCTGAAGGACTCAGGGTGCCCCAAGGGACTCAGGTGTCCTGAAGGACCCAAGGTGTCCAGAAGGACTCATGGTGTCCCAAAGGACTCAGGTGTCCCAAAGGACTTAGGTGTTCCTAAGGACTTATGGTGTCCCAAAGGACTCAGGGTGTCCCAAAGGACTCAGGGTGTCCCAAAGGACTCAGGGTTTCCCGAAGGACTCAGGGTGTCCTGAAGGACTCAGGGTGTCCCGAAGGACTCAGGGTGTCTCAAAGGACTCAGGTGTCCCAAAGGACTCAGGTGTTCCTAAGGACTTATGGTGTCCCAAAGGACTCAGGGTGTCCCAAAGGACTCAGGGTGTCCCAAAGGACTCAGGGTTTCCCGAAGGACTCAGGGTGTCCTGAAGGACTCAGGGTGTCCTGAAGGACTCAGGGTGTCCCAAAGGACTCAAGGTGTCCTGAAGGACTCAGGGTGTCCCGAAGGACTCAGGTGTTCCAAAGGATTCAAGGTGTCCCGAATAACTCAGGGTGTCCCGAAGGACTCAAGGTGTCCCAAAGGACTCAGGGTGTCCCGAAGGACTGAATAGACTCAACTTGTCTGAAAAGACTCAGGGCTGTTCGAGGGAACAGGTTCAATATGTCTGACGAGACTCAATATTGTTCGAAATGAACAGATTCAGGGTGTCTGAATAAAGTTGTCTGAAAAGACTTAAACTTCACGATGTCTGAAAAGACTCAGTCAAAATTTAATATGTCTGAATAAGATAAATGTGTCTGAATAAGACAAATTTTAGGATGTCTGAAGTGACTCAGTTAAAAATTAATATGTCTGAATAAGACAAATCTGAAACACTCAATTGTTCAGAATGAATGAAAATTAGTATGTCTGAATAAGAAAATATGTCTGAATAAGACAAAATTCAGGATGTCTGAAGATACTCAGTTAAGATTTAGTATGTGTGAATAAGATAAATATGTCTGAATAAGACAAATACTCAGTATGTCTGAAAAGACTTAGTTAAAATTTGATATGTCTGAATAAGACAAACCTCAGGGTGTCTGAAAGACTGTTAAAAATGAATATGTCTGAATAAGACAAATTTCAGTTAAAAATTAATATGCCTTAGTAAGAAAGCTTCAGGGTGTCTGTTCATATGTCTGAATAGACTTAGTGGTTCTTAATGAACGAAAAATTAGCCCAAGCTAAATTAGGCCTTTATGCATATTTTATTTTTCGGAGCGACGCTGCAGAACTAATAAAAAGAAAAGGCTTATGGGGTTATGCACTCATGGTATGTAAAGGAATTTTCCTTGCGCTGTTAAATTATTTTAAATGTGGCGTAATGAAAATTGTACATCGATCCTATCGAATAATAAAATCTCCAACAGACGAGGGTAAGGCACAAAAATTGCTTAATCTTATAACATGCACGGAGGCAGGGCGGGCTGCTGTGGTTGTGCGTGGGGAGGGAAAGAAATTGTTTTTTCTACGTTATCAAACAACCCTTAGCTCACACGTGCATAATAGTACTCCAGTGTTTACTTCTCCGGCCTCCCGCAGTAATGAATGAACGAGGGAATTCTCGCTTATATTTTCGCTAATAAATAAATTTACAAGAATACTATGGGCTCGACGAGGAATATCCTATTCAGTTAAGAAATTAAAGGTTTATTACTTTCGAAAATGTGGCGAGGTGCATGGACGTATGGATAAAAATTAGCAAGCAGAAGAAAGGGGTTTATATATGCACGCTGTGCGTGCAGTTTTATAACAATGGAATTTGTAATGGAACTCACAAATCAAAGATGGCGGACGGGTAGGGGTTGGCCCAAGTGGCCTGGAATTGAAGATTCCTTGTCAGAATTTACTATTCTCTCGTCTTGAGAGCGGAAATTTAGATTCTTAAATGCTTCCTAGCTTTTCCTATCGATCAAGCGAGAGAGAGAGAGAGAGAGAGAGAGAGAGAGAGAGAGAGAGAGAGAGAGAGAGAGAGAGGATAAATCCAGCAATGTGAAAATAACTGGAGTCAAAGCCTTGGTGGTCGCCTAAAGTGTGCCTATCTGGGAATGTGGGACTTTCAAATTGTCCTTATATTATGGACGAAGGAATAGGGGCTTTATTCCTTTAATTAACTCTTCGACTGAGTTGCTCCCTAGTTTCCTATTCTTAAAACATGCAGCTAATGTGCGATAGCACAAAAATCTCGTGGAATTAATACACTCTCTCTTCTCGTGAACTAATTTGTCATGCACGTGGTCTATCAATTACCTAATGCTGATTGCAGTCACTAGCATAAACCTAAACAAAATATTTCGACACGTACTTACGCTGTGGAACTGGCTCTTCTCATGTGCTTAAAATGGAGGGGGTATGATATCAAGTTCATCACTAATTATGCAGACCAGCTGGCAATTGCTATACCACTGATAATTGCAAGGCAATTGCTACGAATGTCCTGAGGATACTTACTTGATTCTGGGCGGCAACAGATGAATGCTGGGAGTTCCATTTATTTATTACACATCTGACTCAATATCAGGACGATTCGTGGACAAAACAAGGGAAATCTATGGCTTAGAGCCTTCTTCATGTGAGGGAAATTACTTAAACTCAAGGGATCTCTTAACTAATTATATATACATAACAAACACAGATCAGAAGAATGACGAATTACTGGCAGGTAATAATAAGGGCCTGCTAAAATAATGAATCCTACACAGAATAAATATTCTACTCCGACGATGTCTTCATAACAGGAACATCGCGGGGAGGGGGCGGGATAGAAGGGGAACTGTACATGGATGGAGCAGAGAGATTCCACAGTCGAGGCCTATCTGCAAATATATGCAAGACGGTTACTTGCAATAATAATAAGACTCTCAAACGGAACTGAGGAATGCACAGATAGTGCCGAATAACTCATTTCAACACAAATGCATAATTATGTTAACACTGAATGCTTCAACACAAATTACTGAAGGTGATCGCACAATGGAAAATAAAAAAAAAAATATCAGGTAGAGAAATAAACAGGGATCGTGACTGGCCAAAGAACCTTATTCTTGCACATTACCTTCGTCAAGATGATGGTGTTCTCACTGATAAGGCACTGGTGATGAAGGGGGGAATTAAAATCCCACTAGAAAAGTATACTAGGTCGAGCCCCAGGGTCGACACGTGGAAGATTAAAAGGACAGCCAAGGGGAGGACATCTGTTCTCGGGTCGTGTCCTTAGAGTTTTCTCTCGCGATATCTCTTCCAGCGTCTATATATGACCTTTGGGGATTGCACTGGCTTCTCTTCCAGGTGCCACAAAGGTCAATCTTCGTCATGTTTCTATAATGTCGACCGTATGGTGTCAGTCAACCCAGGTGGAGGGTTCAGAATGGAGTTGGAGGGCAACTTTCTCTTTTTGGCTCCTCCCTTGCCTTGCTGGATGCAGAGAAGGTCTGATGGTCAGCTAGAATTAGGCCTAAAAGCAGTCACTTTGAACAGAGAGGGAGGTGTTAGGCTTACCGTTTTGGGGAATGGAAGAGAGAGTTTCTGAAGGGGCGAGTTGAAACCACAGTTCTAGTAATTAAGTAATTTTAATTCCTTTTCAATTAGGTTGCAAATGTAAAACCGGGTGAGGTTTGAGAAAAGAGGTCCCATATATATATATATATATATATATATATATATATATATATATATATATATATATATATATATATATATATATATATATATATATATATATATATATATATATATATATATATATATATATATATATTATTACAGGTGTGGCTGTGCAACATACTATTTACTCTTACCTGAGATAACTCAGCACCTAAAAAATTGGGGTTCACACTTGTAACCAGATTAATTGAAGTCAGTATAAAGTTAATTTAGATGGATCTTAAGGGAAAATCAAGATTTCATTTAATGAATTATAATTACACAAATCAGAAGAAAACATACACAAGAGCTTAAAGTACCAGCTCCGTGGCACCGTGATCACGTTAGTTAACAAAGCATCATACTCATTTTTCAGTAGAACGAATGTGTCGTCTATGTACCTGGCGTAAAATAAGGGAGACCATTGATCTTATTTTAACCAAATTGTTCCCCACTCATGATTTTATATATTGTAATTTTAATTATGAATCTTTTAAAACACTCTTAGAGTTAGCCGTGCTGGACACGGCATTTGTTTTCAATAACCAACTTTTGAAACAGATCGATGGGATGGCGATGGGGTCTCCTCTCGGCTCCACCTTTGCTAATGTTTTCATGTGCTCCCTGGAGGAGCACATAATGGAGGAGTGCCCCATGTCTTTCTGCCCCTTATTTTACGCCAGGTACTGTACTTAGACGACACATTCGTTCTACTGAAAAATGAGTATGATGCTGATAGATTTTGAAACCTAGCCAACAACTTTCACAATAATATTAATTTTACTATTGAAAATGAACAAGACGGTAAGTTGGCTTTCCTTGATGTTTTAGTTACTAAAGATAATGATCATTTTAATACGACTATTTTTAGGAAAAGTACATCCACCGGACTCGGCTCCAATTTTTATAGTTCTTGTTTTATTAACTTTACAATTAACGCTGTTCATAGCTTAGTACATCGGGCTCTATCTCTAACTTCTAACTGGCTTTCTTTTCATTCTGAAATTCTCTTCCTTAAGCAGTACTTTCATAACAACTGTTTCCCTGCCCGTCTAGTATTTAAGGTTATTAGAAAAGTTCTTGATAAAAAACTTGCACCCTTAATGCCTAAATGCAATGTACCTAAACTTACTATATATGCAAGCCTCTGTTTTTTACCTAACAATCAAAATTTTGCTAAGGAGCTTTCTAAAATTATTCAAAAACACATTGGTGCTCTTGACATTAAATTAATACCAAAAATCCTAAAACCACTGGTTCTTTGTTTCCCTTCAAGGATCAGCTCTGTCCCTTGATGTGTAAATGTATTTAAGTGTGATTGTTTAAGTTCAACTGATTTTCTATATTAAGTTTTTTTGTTTTGTGTATATTTACTTTTAACTATTTATGCTGAATGTCCCTTTTAATTTATAACTGTAGATGATGTCCTGATGATGTGACCACGGGTCAAGAAACGCGTAGATGAATAAATGTGTACTGGTTCTGTATGTGTTCCTGCGCCCTTCTCCTGCCTACTGTAGTGCCCTCCGATGTGTGGATTATATATATATATATATATATATATATATATATATATATATATATATATATATATATATATATATATATATATATATATATATATATACTGTATATGTGTGTGTGTCTGTGTCTGTGTGTGTATGTGTGTGTGTGTTTATATACATACATACATATATATATATATATATATATATATATATATATATATATATATGTGTGTGTGTGTGTGTGTGTGTGTGTGTGTATATATGCTTTAAAATTCACAGTAGATGCATGTGGCTTCAGTAGACAAGCGAATCCCACAGGAAAATGGCATGCAGCAGAAGTTCAGTACCAAGCGCTTTCATGTTAATTAACGCATCGTTGGGGCATAAATGAGACACAATTGAAAAGAAGGTTACAAAGTAAACAAAGAGAACAAGAATACCAGATGGTTAATTGTCAAAGGGTAATAAACAAAAAGATAAGCCAGGATAATCCGGAATCACGCGATCACAAACTAAAACCATATACTTAACCATAAGAGATACAGAATCTTATCTATTTAAAATCCGGAAATATGTATAAAACTGAATACTAATTTTGTTGCTTATATTTTCAACAACATCTTAAATTATGAAGGCATCAAGTTTAAACAAACAAGACTTAGAACACTTCCATTATTTGACTTGATAATACCAGATTCAGTGATACTCCTTTTAACCGTGTCATTGCACAGGACTAAAGAAAGATCTTGCTTCACTCCAGTTAATAGGATGACCTAAATCTATAGTCCTGTGTAACGACACAGTTAAGAGGACGATCAATGAATCTTGTTTTAACAAGTCAAATAATGGAAGAGTTTTACACTTAAGCTAGGTTTGTTTGAACTTGATGCCTTCATAATTAAGAGAGAGAGAGAGAGAGAGAGAGAGAGAGAGAGAGGAGAAAATTGTTGGACAAAAAGAGTAAAAATTGTTGGACGAGAAGGAGAGAGACGGAGAGAGAATAGGAAAAATGGATGACCTTGAGAGAGAGAGAGAGAGAGAGAGAGAGAGAGAGAGAGAGAGAGAGAGAGAGAGAGACGAACATCAAAATCGAATATTGAATGCAAGAGATGCAAGAGCGACAATAAAAATGAGAACAGATTGTAATAGGTGACCGAGAGAGAGAGAGAGAGAGAGAGAGAGAGAGAGAGAGAGAGAGAGAGAGAGAGAGAGAGAGGAAATGTTTGGTAGACGAAAAGTAAAAATGGTTGAACGAGAGAGAGAGAGAGAGAGAGAGAGAGAGAGAGAGAGAGAGAGAGAGAGAGAGAGAGCGAGAGAGAGAATTTAATGGCCTTTCAGAGTTACAAGGATTAGGATGTCTCAAAGACTTATTAGTCCATCCGAGGAGACATCATGTGCTCACGTATCTCTAGGAGCAGGTTTTACTGTTCATTCAGTGTTCTTCTAATGACTTTGTCTATCTTTCTTTGAAACTCTTCCTCCACACTGTTGCTGTTTACAGCTTCTGGTGGCAGTTTGTTCCATGTGTCACATCTCTTGTATGTGAAGAAGTTCCCACAATAAGATGTGTTGTATCTCTTCAGTTCTAGTTTCCATCCTTTATTTCTTATCTGGTTTTCGTTTCATGTGAAGAGGTTAGTTACTGTCTACTTTTGTTAAGCCTTTCAGTATTTTGAATGCTTCTATGAGTTGTCCTCGCAGTCGTCGTGTTTCTAAGCCATACATGTTCAGTGTCTCTAGTCGTCTTTGGTAACCTATTTTCCTGACGGATGGAATTAATTTTGTGGCTCTTGTAAGTACCCCTTCTAATCTATTTATGTCCTTTCTTAGTGTTGGTGACCAAAACTGTTCTGCATATTCAAGATGAGGTCTAACTATCGATGTGTAGAGCTGCAGCACCGTTTCCTTGTTTCTGTAATTGAACTGCCTCTTTATGTAACCCACCATTTCTGTGCCTTCTTTTCAGCCTTTATGTTCTGTTTTGTGGATTTGAAGTCCTTTGTAATAATGATTCCAACGTCCTCTTCTTGTTCTACACTATTTATGTCATTCCCAAACGGCGTGTAGTTGACATGAGGGTTGTTTGTTCCTTTTTGTAACACTTTACACTTATCCAAGTTAAATGTGATTTGCCTTCTTTTTGACCACTCTCCTATTTTCCTTTGATCATTTCTTAAACTGTCCACTGTATCTGGGTCTGCTGCATTTACACCTAGTTTGGTGTCATCTGCAAATTTGGCTGTCCTGCTAGTTAAGCCTACATCAGTGTCATTAATGTATAGCAAAAACAAGAACGGGCCAAGGACAGAACCCTG